>NC_092213.1:6416300-6514700 GCF_043381705.1 Parasteatoda tepidariorum
TAGACATTGTTCCACGCCGAGAATTACACCTTATGCTTGGTGTTGTTAACACTGTTTTCACGCATATGTTGAAAGAGTGTGAAAATGAATCTCTGACATGGACAAAAGCTTGTCACGTTCAGCGCGAAATCAGACGAGGATGTTCTGGGTTTAAGGGAAATGCATGCAAAACACTTTTGGATAAAGAAGAACTTCTGCGCCAGTTTAAAAATCTAGAAATACTGAAGTATGTTAAAGTATTTGAAGACTTCAAAAAAGTGGTTTCTGCATGCTTCGGAAATAATCTTGACCGAAATTACAAAGCAATTATAGAAGCTTTCAAAAAGAGCTACATGGACTTGGGTGTCAGCGTTACACCAAAGGTTTATGCAGTTTTTTTTTTCACATTGAACAGTCATGTGACAAAAACGGTGAAGGATTAGCATTTTTTGGAGAACAGGTGATGGAGTCCGTACATTTTGATTTCTCAAAGTCTTCCTGGGAAATGAATAAGGTTGCTGCAAATCACCCGGATTATCCTAAACACCTTTCGAGCGCTGTTTGTAGATATAATGCTTCATATGTTTAAATTGATGTAAATATAATTAAATTATGTTACATTTTCATATTTTATCAGCAGTAAAATGTTTAAATAATAAAAGTTTAATAGAATTACAACTGAAAAATCATTATTATATCATTTTTTCCTTTTTATTGATATAAAACAACGCCAACTTTTCAAAAATATCATACTTCTTTCGCAAAAATGCTCAAAGTGGATTTTTTAAAAAATCTCTCCACAGATTATTTTGATCTTTTGATTTTTATTATCTGTTAACATTGCAAATTCAGAATCTCTTCTAATTTTCTAGGTGTAAGAGCATTTTATTTAACATTGGTTAAGGCGCACCGTGTCATTATATAATGTATAATTTCTATTCTCTTCTACTATGTTGATCATAGTTAGAATTCATTTTAATATTCTCTTTGTGCGGTGTGTATGTTTAATTAACGAACCAATTTTAAAAGTTTTTGGTATTTATGCATCCTAAGTGAATGATTCTTACTTTATATTGTATCAGGAAAATAACTTTGCTGATTTTTACGTGTGCCATATCTTATCGTAAATGTAAATTTTAGTGTTACTTAATATCAAAAAACTATACTCGGTTCATGATCAGTGAAACACCAAGAAACACGATTTATGTAGAATTTTTTTTTGTTTCACTACTCAACTTTGGCGAAGAAGTAGTTTTTGACATTGAGGTACTCTAAAAAATTTTTTAACTTTAATATCGAAGATGTAATATTTTCCGAGACAAACATTGTCTTTTCGGGAAAAAGTTCACAGTTTTCAGTCAGCATTCAGAAGTACATAATAACCAATTTTTAAAGTCCCAAAGAAATAGGTAATTTTAAAATTCGAAGAAAAGGCGCACAAAAAACTTTGCCTTCTAATAAAATACACTGATATTTAAATTACTTTTTTTGTAGCATACAATATTCGTATACTTGACGTAGCTGTAACATACAATTTTGTAGCATAGTACGTAGTTGTAGCATACAATATCTGTATGCTTAGCAAACAACATTCGTAATCGTGATACTGATTCGCTGGGGAGAAGACCGGTTCCATGCATAGAGTAATAAATAGGGTTATTATAACTCTAACATAGCATAGAGTTATTTATAACTCTATGGTTCCATGCATAGAGCCTCCCCCTTCCCTCTCCTCCTCTATTCCAATGTATGCGAATGATGTTTTCTCTTTCTATAATATCATTCTAAAATATCATCAAGAATATATTTAAAAAATTTCCTCATAAAGCACTATGTTTAATGCACTTTTGAATTCCTTATAGCTTCCAAGCTTAAAAACATTTAATCAGTTCGTAAAGCAAGATATTAACTAACGAACTTCTTACTATCCACTTGCTAATGGTGAAAGTATGCCTATAGTTTTGCCATAGGTAAAAGGTTCTGTTATGCACAACCTGTAGCCCATTTCGATCGCCAATTGCATTAACTAAATAAATTGTTTTAAACGAAGCAATACGTTATTTATCTTTTTTTTTATACCCATAATAATGAATATAAATATTTTTAACTATTCTTTAGGTTACTTCAGCAATTTTAACAGCGTTTTTATAATTGTAATAAAACAGGAAACAGAAAAAAATCAACAACAAAAAAGCAATAACAAATGACAATTTTTACTTTTTCATTTATTTTATTTGATTTACTTATTTTTTTGAGAAAATACTATTTTAAGAATGTAATCCTTACCTAATTGAGAACACCGCTCTTGCTTGTACATTTATTTCAAAAACGGATACCATTGCAAATCTTTTTGCTCTGTTATTCTGAACGCAGATTTGTCATATTATTCTGCTTTTCATGTTATTATTGCACAATTTTAGATTTCGAAAATCATGTTTTTTTTAGAAAAAATGTTTTTAAAAATTTTTTATTGAAAAACCGCTATGAAAAATATAAAAAATTAAATAAATTTAAATACACCATGAAACACACTTATTCAAAACAATGAAAATAGTTTCCTACATATGAATAATAATTTACCTCTTTATTGAAAATTTAAATAAATGATGTTGAAATGAAAAATCATTTGCTGTATGTAAGCCATTCTCTGTAGAAAAAAAGAAAAAAATTTTTAAACTGGACGACATTATATAAGTAAAATAAATATTTGACTGTCTGACAAATAAAGTGAAAATTAAAAAAAAAAACATTTAAAAATTTAGAGAAAGATTAATCTATTTTGAATATGCAATGGAAGCCACTTAAACATGACGTATGATTCTATCTCATAGAATGGCGTGAATATTTTTCATTCCCTTCTCCAGACTGTTATAATAGTCTGTCCTTCAGTGTTAAAGGTCAGCTTATGCACTCTGTTATTACCAGCAGGAACTCCCTCTCTTCACCCACCCTCGGCCCTTGGCTACAATGTATAAAAATGTAATTATTCATTTCCAGAAATGATAAATAGGTGTTTTCTTTTTGACACAAGACAAACTTTTAACTGAAGCAAAATATTCCTTCCATTCAACTGTCTGATATGAAGAGTCTTTATTATCCTGATCATCAGATTAATTTTTTTTTCTTTTAGATTTTGATGTCAAAAAGAAAATTTCGTGGGAAATTTTGTCAATCCAAGCAGTTTGGAAATCATTTTACTACATGGGTATTAAAAAATTTAAAAAAAAAAGTAAATAAATAAATGACTCTTAAAAATAGTCGTCAAAATTGAAAGGGGCACACAAATTATCTAACTTTAGCATGGAATATCCTACATATATGTAATACAGTAAAACTTGTGTAAGTTGACCACTTGTGGTGCATTGTTTTAGTGGTCAACTTAGACAAGTGGTCAACTTATAGAGGGGGTGGGTCATTGTTTACTCTTTCGTTTCCTATATCATGTTGCTATATATTTAATTTTTTTTTCACTTGACTTAAAAATTTTATTCAGAAAATATGCAAATGGGTATCTTAAGAAATGTGTTTAAACCTGAATGAACTTCAATTTGATACATATAATTCAAATATTTAACTTATTTTTTTCTTAATTATTTCGTTAGTTATGCATGTGAAGTGTTTAATAAATATAATTCCTTAAAATATCAGAAAACGAAAACATGTAATTTGAAAACTTTAACAAAATAAAATTATTTGAACACTTTGAAATTTATTTACTACACTTAAAGATCAAAGACCATAAATAAAGGATCAAAGCATATTTCAGAGCATTCGTTTATTCAAATGCAACTGTAAGAGCAACTTTTCAACTAACACACCTGTTTTCAATGAGCGGATGAAAGAAATGGTCAAAAACTGACCCCTTACAGTTTCCCCTGATGGCCAACTCACAAAAGGGTTTAGATTAGCTTTTTACACTATTTCACCAAGCAAGTGAAATTTTAACATACATTACCAAAATGACAGAAAATTTTCTGAATTATTTTTTTCTGGTCAACTTATGAGGGTTTTAAAATAGAATTTCATAATACTCCTAGACATAATTGACTTATTTCAGTGGTCAACATACAAGATAGACAGGTGGTCAAGTTACAAAGGTTTTGCTTCTTTATATTATATAAGAAAAATTCCATTTTTGATAATTGAGGTCAACTTATGCAGGTGCCCAACTTACAAGGGTGGTCAACTTAGAAGGTTTCACTGTATAGAATGTCGAATGCGAATCTTTCTATATAAAACCATGAACTTAATACAGGATTTCTCTTATTAATCTTAAGACGTAGAAAGTTATTCTTCCACAAAGAGCCATAAATATTCACGATTCAAATTAAATTATTATTTTCTGCTGCTAATGGGAAATAATTCTTGGAAATATACTCGTAAGAAAAATCCACAAAACTCCCTATAATGTTAATGGCGTCATGTTTTTGAACAAATCAAGATCTCTAAATTTTCCCGTTTGAATGACTTTCGATTAAGTAAAGGATATTCTTGCGATACAATTCCCTTCCAGAATCCTTTAATAAAATAGGAGGTGCCATCCAAAATGCGTAGCTTTTTCCTATTTTAATTGCTAGATTAATCTGCGCCAAATCCCAAAATTCCTGCTATGGGAAACCATCAAAGTAAATTGTAATATATGGAAAAATTTAACGTAAGCTGTGAAATATACTTAATCTAAATTTAAAAAAAAAAATGAAGTGTCTATTAATTTCAATTAGCCTAATTCTCTTGGAAATTCTATTTTGAAGACATTTCATCACACGTATGTACAGTAAAGCACATGTATACATAAGTACGTATAAATAAAAAAGACAAATGAAAAAATGACATGTAAATGAACAAGTTTACGTGCTTCATTTACGCGGCATTTTTTTACTTGTCTTTTTTCTTTATATTCATTTTTTCGTTATCCCATTGCGTTTCCAGTTCATTTTTAATCCACGCAATATTAAAACAGTTAATTTATTCAACGGGGAAAAAACGTGAATTATCAACCCTTCAATTCCAGTTAAGTGAAGGTTATACAATAGGATAGAAATTACGATCAAGGGTGGTCATTTCAGGGTTACTAGACTATAAGATGAAAAGGAAGTCTATTGTGTGTTTTATACCAATAACATTAATGCCAAATTAGCGATGTTATTACATTTACGAAATTGCTATTTTTATGATGGATTTCTATTAATTTGCTTAATATGTAGTTATATGCCACGTTTTTTCATTTATACATCAATTTATATTGAGCCTTTGAAAAGCATAAAAACTGTGCATAACTATCTATGCATATTATAGTATATATAAATGAAAGTCAGTCGTTATGTATGCATATCTCGAAATATGGATTTGAGTTAAGTTTTATTTTTCTCTTAAGTTTGTAAGTTTTAACTGAAGTTTTTCAAATTTTATCCTATTAAGTAAATTAAATTTATTAAGCAGATTGAAGTAAATGCTCAATTCATATGTAACACATTCTAAATGTTAATAATCACCTTATTATTGCATGACGAGTTGCATTTAATAATATTTAAACATATACATATTTATCATTAATTTGTACTGTTACTGATTTAACTGCAAATAAAATTTCTCCTTTTATCATTTGAAACATGATTTGTGAAACAAAATCCTACTTTCCAGGTAGTTACTATATCAAAATTAGAAACAAAATTAATTTAAATAAAAAATTAATTAACTCTAGTTTTAATAAAGCATAGCGGTTCTTAATAAGTTTGATCAGTGGGAATTTTTATGTTTGCGTGAATATTAAATTAATCATGAAACAAAATAAACATTAAAAAATTCATAATATTGGATAAATAATTTCTTAAATAATAAGAATCGAAAAAAAATTTTTTTTATTGTTATTTCATCACTTTTGACCTTACAAATGCCGTTAATTCACTGCAAAAAAACTGCATAAGCTAATGTCTTTTTAAAAGTCCTTAACCGATTTATATTTCAGTTTAGAATAATTATTCTAAGGAAACACGCAGCCTTGAAAGATATCAAAAAGGTTTATGACGTAGAAAATATGTGAAGCTTTTAGCAAAAATTTTACTTCCCCTATATTACCCTCTCTTATCCAAAGGAAATATTAGCAGATCAGCACGGTTACGATTTTTTGAAAATTGAATTTTCCCATTTTTCTCGGAGCCGATAGGGCGGTATCTTTGTTAAAATGGAATAAAATCTACCGAAACATTATACACCGTTTGCTCTTAAGCACCAATGCCTGACACCTTTCGTGCTAAGTTCATAATTCTTAAGTGTCATTCCTCTGTTTCTTGGTGACTTCGGGTTAATTACAACTTTCGTATCGTAATGAGTCTCGACCTCTTTGACATTTACCCATAGAGTTATCGCTTAATGACTTTGTGATTTGCGATACTATCTCGGGACGTAAAGAAGGTAGAGTATCGCGATAAATTGAAAATGAACATGGTACAAAATTATTTTTATCTCTATTACCAAGATATCGTCAAATTCATTTAAAATACGAAAAAAGGAACACGATATTCTGTTTGGTATTCTGTAAAGTGATTGGTAAACTTGAAGCACTTTCCATGCGTTACATAAGTTTGATATGTATTCTGGAATTTTGCAAGGTATACAAAATGAATTTTTAGCTTTTAAATTTATTTTAGCTTATATATTTATTTGAGCTTATATATTTATTTGAGCTTCTTATTTATTTGAGTTACTATTCGAGATTTTTTTAGCTTCTCAATTCTATTGATTTTTGAACAAATCTCTATTACTTGTATGACATAATTCATCTCATGCCATAAAGTCTTTGAAGTAATAGAGATAACAGACCAATGGCTAACAGAAAGAGGTCCAAATGAGTAAAAGTCCCTGGCATGCAGTTGAAAACGGCATCAAATAAGGTAAGATTAGATTTCTAAAACTCTTATATTTTTACCATCACAAAATTAATGATTTTGAGTTATTTTCTTCAAACTACTAGTTAAACTGCCAGTTAAACTACGACCCAAATGACTGAACCCCAAGTTCCTGACTGGCTAAACTTTTCTTTAACAAGGATTTTCGAAGCCCTTTCGCCAAGGAAAATTAAAAAAGCCATAGTTTAAGTGCTTTACACTTGAAAGAAAGCTATAGTTTTAAATGTAGGACGTTGGACTCCTGCTCGGGAGAATGGGAGATGGAATCCCGCCGTCGATTGGTGGCAGATTTCATGTTAAATCTGTCGGAATTATGAAGTCCTCCAAATTTCCATAACAAAGTAATCCCTCATGGGGTACTGAATTGGAGATTGATCATTTTCTGGTTCAGGTCAAAATTGCGATCTGTGGATAAAAGAATGGATACGCCTTGTAAAATGGGCTGTGACGTGTGTGTGTGGCTGAAATCATGTTCTTGGTCATAGATTGCGCCACTGAAAAACAAGGAGCGCACTCTCTGCCGTAAATTCACTTGGATTCCAAAGTAGACTTGCTGGCATTGGCAAGTGGCAATGGAAACAACAAACAACAACAATGACCATACGGACAAATGAATAAAATGTTTCAAAAGTTATTAAACCTTTTTAAAAATAGCCAATTTGGTGATATTTTACCACCTAGAATGAAATTATCAAAATCAACGCCTTATTCCCATTTTTTGCAAATTTTTATGAGCCCACATAATGCAGCATTCGAGTAAGTTTCTAAATGTTAAAAAATGAAACCACAAATGCTTTTCGTTTTCTTAAAAATATGGCTTTTCTCCAAATTGCCGTTCTTCGTCTCTTACAGAATAAACATCGAAGGCACTGGCCGAAAATTGGCTAAACTAGACCTAACGGTCATAAGTAATGTTGCAAACTCACATCAGTTATGAAAATAGAATATTATTCGCAGAAAAGCATCACTTCGTGAGACTACAGAGCCTTCGAAAAACAGAATTAAAGAATTTGCACTAAGACAAATAAATATTAAAAGAAATCAATTTGTACGTCGTCTCTGGAAATAACTTATTTTTCCTACAAAAAGATATCGTAATCTCAGATGTGTATAATACTATTTATAATATATAACAAGTATTAGTTGCATTTATAATATATTATATGAATTTATAATATAAAAATTTTTGTTGCGTATAGAAAGCAAAATACTAGCTCCTTCAAACATATAATTTTTTTCACTAACAAAGATCTAATTATTTAAATTTTAAATACATCTTTTTTATTTTTCATACTAAGTTAAACTTTTTAGTAGGAAACTACTTTATGGTGATGAATGCGAAAAGATTTTCAAATAAAATTCATGAATTTAGAGGACATTTAGAGAAAGTTACCTAATGAAAATATTATTTGCCATAAAAAAATTAAAATATTGATTTTTATTTTCTCATTAGTACATATATTTCTAATGTGTGTATTTACTTATATAGGTTTTTCATTCTCCTTCCTGTTACTATATTTATCTTTTCAGGAGCATTTGACGAAGGTGTTTGCCCCAGTATAAAATGAATTCTTGTTATGAAATGAAATTTTGTATTTTCTTAGCATTTATTGTCATATGAATCTATCTATTGACATTTATGTTAATTGATACTTTGTGCATGCCCCCTTCATTAAACACGAATTATGATTAATTAAGTTTTCTATAGTTAAATGAGGTCGTCTAAACTACTAATTTTTGCGTCGCAATGATACATAATAGGTAAGAATTATATTATTCTAGTTCGACACCTGGTTCAGAACTTTTGGTTCAGGACACTGACCGATGCCCAGACGGAATGTCGTCATGGTCAAAAAATCAACGGACCATCAAATTTCATCCAATTTTGCTCTTTTCATAGAAATACCAGCCCATGAAATTGGACGCGAGTTTCAAATTCTACCACAGGTAATTCGAAACTGATCGGAAATTCATCACCTAGACAAGAGAGGTGTATGATTCTCAAAGCAGCCCATGACAATACTGCAATATAACCCAATCCAACAAAGAACTCGCCAAGACACTGCCAGTTCTGAAGACATAAAAGATATTCACAGCCAACGCCTTCCAGCTTTTACACACCTCGAATACCCCACGCGGTGTTTACACAGTGTCCATTCATACATTTTTCTGATTCACTACGTTTCACTCTTTTTTTATTTCGTGCCTTTTCTGAAAGCATGGATGAAACATAAAAGCTCACGCCTTTTCCTTGGTGTAACTTTCACGTAACTTCTTGATTTATGGTCAGTTTCTGTCCTAGGGAGGAGTTGAAAGATAACACCCGTCATAGCAGAATGTATTTAATTGTGGCAATAGAGTTTGTATTACAGTGTGAATATTCTATGACGGCACCCTGTGGCTCTAATGGTTATGTCAAGCGTAACGTCAATATATTTTTAAAATTGTGAACATTTCGAGGTTGGCTTGTTACTCGGTAAATACTTTTTTGTAATTTTGTAGCAGTAAAAAATTTCAAAATATTTATGCTCTGTGACTTTGAAAGTCGGTAGTCTTTATGCTTCCAGAAAAAGATTTTTCAAAAATAAATTAATTGTGGCATAGGGTTTTTATTAGAAGAGTGTGTATATTCTATAACTGTAGCTCTAAGTGTTATGCCAAGCGTAACGTCAATACATTTCTCAAGTTGTAAACTGGTTGGCTTGCTACTCAATCTTGAGGGAGGCAATAAAAAGTTCAAAAATATTTATATTATGTGACACTGAAATTTGCTAATCTTAATATTTCAGAAAAGTGAATTCTTGTGCTATTTAACACACATTTGTGCTATTTATTTTTTCGAGAGTTGTCTAATAATCCAGAGCTGAATCGAAAATTAGCTCTCTTTTGACTAGGTTCTGTTCAGTACAAAAATAGAGTAAAGAAGGTGGGACATATAGGAGCATTATGCTAAAAAATTTCTGTTTGAGTATTATTTTTTTATGCATAAATTACTAATTGAAGGCTTAAATAATTTAAGGATTGTTAAATGCACGGTTTTATCAAATGACGTTTAGTACGTTTAATTTTATCCAGAACTTACGTATTTATTTTTTTTACTTCTGCAAAATGCGTTTAAGGATTGCGTATAATTGATCAAAAGTGCAAAAAATAAATAAAAAGTAAAAATAATAAAATTTAGAATTTCTCCAAATCCAAATGTAGTCTTAGTTAAATGAATAATCTTAAGAAAACTGAAGTGGAAAAATATACTTGATGATATAAAACTAAATTTACCTCCCGAAATATGAAGATGGCAATGAAAGTAAACATGTTATGAGCGCTCCAAAATAGGCCCCCATTCTCACGGGTTCATACGAATTCCACACCCAGCTCACATTGACCACAGTGCTGACGTAAAATATCCTTAAAGGTAGACGTATCATGTGTTAGAGCCACCTTGCCGTCTGTCTAACCGTGGAAGGTTTCCGTGATATTCCTTTCTAGTAAGCGTAATTGCGGGTTAGTTTCATCAAAAAATCTTCCGCGAAGGCAAATTTCTCCCTCAACTTGATCCAAGAGTTTCCTTGTCTTCCAAATTGGGTTCAAAATTACAAGACTGCTAAAAATCGGGACAGCTTTTCAAAAGCGATTACATAACAATAAAGGTTAAAGAAGAAAAAAAAGCATGATAATCGGGAATGAAACAGAAAAATGAAAATTAATAAGGTTGAAAAACAAAAGCTAGAGAAATTGCAGCAGTTGTGAGAGAAAAAGAGTCAGTAGTGATAGAGGTTTTGTTTTTCAGCCTTATTTTCCATTTTTCCGTCAGCAACTTTACGTTTTCTGCTGAGACATACGTTTTCCTCGTCTAGCGAAAATGAGCGTCTATTTTTGAACGATCGAAATGAAGTTTAATAGCATCAAGAAATCTTATGTTGTTTTGAAGATCAATAGTGGGGTGAAGGGTGACAGTACTGAAGGAAATGAACAAAATGCTATATACAAAACAAATTAAGGTGCCATTGTTTTAGAAAATTAGATGATAATCCAGTATTAAAATGTAACTGGTTCATAGTTTGAATCTTCCTCTCTATTTCCGAATACTGACAAGTTGTTAGAAAAATTCACGTAAATCGTATGGTAAGTTTTTTTTCTGGAAAAAACGAAAGTAAAGCACATTTTTCTAATTTAAAAACTTTTTACTTCGAAGTCATAAAAAAAAAGCCGGAATTTCTTTGAATTAAGTTTCTTAACATAAAAAAAAGAAAAAAGCATTGATGATTTTTATGGCAAAATCCTTTCCAAGATTTTTGAAAATATTAAATTATTAATCAAACAGAAGTCTTTTAATTTTAAGCTCATGATAAAAAATAAAAAAAATTGTAACCTGTCATAAAGTAGACACAATATTTTCATTTTTAGTGAACAATGTATAACTCTATAAGCAATGAATAGTTCAATCAGAAATTTAAGCAATAGTTCCATCAACTGTTTAAGCAATAGTTCCTTCAACAATTTAAGCAGTAGTTCAATCAAAATTTACTTACCGAAACTTGTCTTTAATTTTTTCAGATGAAGAATTTTTATTTACGAGATAATTAAAAATGACATTTTTTATCGTTAAAAACTTCATAAATATTGTTATTTCCCTCACATTATTTTGATATAACTAAAACTAAAAACATTTGATGTAACTAAAACTATAAAACTAAAAACAATGGAAAAAGAAGCGTACAAAATTTAGATCATACATCTGTCTCGATACCATAATTAAGCCTCACCATCCTAAAGTTACTTTTAAAATGTGATTTTCGATATTTGCTTTTTAATAACTGCAAATCAGTCTGTAAAAAGTCCTTAGTTATTTTATTTTTATTTCATCGTTAAAAAAAATGAAAATCCCTCTTTTGCTTTGTAAAAAATTTTCATATTTTTAAAAAAAAAAGAACATATTCTTTGTTAAACTTTCTAAAAACGTTTTAGTAATCTGGACTCAATTGTCTGTTTCTAAATTATTTATTTCAGTTTTAAAAATTTCCCTGAATCAATTTAAGTATTGAAACAAAATTTAGAAAGTTTTTTTTAAAAAATAATTGAAATGTGTTCTGATTGTTCTGTATCTTTAATTAATATTTAATTTTGAGTAATTTCTAGGAAATTAATCATAAACACTACGCAATATATATATTTTTTCCATTCCAATGAAGTTAAATTAAAGCAAAATAAAGACCTAAAAAAAACTTTTCTTCAAATTTCTCGAGGATAAAACTAAGTATTAGATAACTTTAAAATTGTATTGTAAACATCGTATTACCTAACTTTAGCAAATATGTGTTAGAAATTTAGAGGCCAGCACGTGCAGATCACCCACTCAAATTCTTTCAGAACGCCACTTCAGGTAATGCTAATCCCTCTCAACGTGTGTTTGCCTTACTGTTAATAAGCTAAGAACCAACATCACATTGCCATTTACAATCTTTAAGATGTTGATCAAACAAAATTAAACCAACTCCATTCTACTAATAAGTGGCGAACTTTTCATTTTGCAGGTGAGGGTGAAGAATTTCACCTTACAGGGCCACCCCCAAGAATAGGGGCCTATTGCGCGATGCAGGGATTATTCTTTTCACAGCCAGGTGTCTATATACCTAAACTAGTAAGATAGGGTCGTCTGGCATTATACTTTCTTTTTTATTAGAAAGAAAGTGTTTCTGGTGGGGAGTACAAGTCACGTCTTGCAGTACAGGGCTGTAGTATTTTTGAGATCCTTCTTTTGTGAATGAATGGTCGTAAAAATGTCCATAAATTCACAGGTATAAAATGTGTTTAAACTTTATGATATGTCAAACATCCGGTGAATGAAAGAGAATTTTTAGCTATGGATGAAGAATTAAGACGAAATTGGAACACGGAGATAACGTAGCTTGGAAGTCCAGCAAATAAGTTTTGTTAGGAATGTTTTAAATACAAATATAATTAAAAAAATATGCAAAAACTTTTTACGTTGCTAACTAAGTCAAATTTTGAAAATTACGCGTTAAAACTCTTGTCTTTTTCCTCAAAATTGGATTTTTAAAGTAGTTTTAAACGTACTCATGTATAGAAATTTCTAATATATTCTCTTTTTTTTTTTCCTTTTTTTTTTTTTTTAAAAAAANTTCTCCCTTTTTTTTTTTTTTTTTTTAAAAAAAAAGAAGTAGAAGAAGAAAGAAAAAGAAGGAAAGATTTTAAAAATAAATTGTTCAACGTTGGAACAAAATAGAGTAAATGTTTGCTGCATCCTTAGTAATGTACTAAATCAAACTAGTTTTCCGTTCAGATTCAAATGTAATATCGGTTAAGCAAGTTTAAAAAATCATATTATAAGGTCCACCTTTTAGACGCTATGTTGAGGTTAAAGCAAATGTTAACGATATTATAGTCCAACAGTCTTTAAGCTTTCAGATAATGTTGAAAAAAAGCTTCAAAATTTATGGAGAGTTTTTATGTTCGTTAATTGCGAAGAAAAAATTTAAAGAGATATAAGACTGTTGAGAGAGAGAATTGAAAATTAAAATTGAGAGAGAGAGAGAATCAAGAAAGTATTTTACATTTTTCAAAAACAGTGCATTCAAATAAAGAATTTTGAGAGAATGACAAAAAGTATCAATATTAAAACATTGTACTGCGTATTTGCATACGGAAAAAAAATTAATACCAAAACGAAAATAAGTTCATGAATACAGCATTTAAAGTAAATGTAAAGCATTAATGGGCTATTCTCCTAAAAATAGAGATTTTAAGTTCATGAATTCTCTCCAAAAGTGATTAGATTGTAATATTAATAATAATTTTTATAGTCTTATTATGACAATAAAAAATAAAAATATATATTTCAAGCAATAGGAACTGAGTTTTTGAATAGTTAATATTCTAGAATCATTCACTCAACCATCATTTTAGCAACGTCTTTCATTTCGTATACTAGAAAGGGAATGAAAATGCTGTTTTTCATAAAATGTTTTAACTGAACTCAATACTATGTACTTGTTAAAAAATTTAGTTTCAAAATGAAAAATAACAATAGGATTTAAAAAATAAGTGTTCTTAGTTGTTGATTGCATGCTCTCTTTATCTGGCACCGTCGCTCTGTTCGCTGCCCCTCTGCAAGCCACTGCATTAAGTATAAGTGGGGACAAAAATGATAGTATACACTGAGGACTTAATGGTATACACTGGGGACTAGTATACACTAGTGACACTAGTATACACTGGGGGCTTAAATGATAGTTTTTGTAAAACATTTCTTCCTATTTCTACCCTTCTCTTTCAGTTGTGAAAGAAGAGATAATCCTTTAACACATTAGTAAATAAAATTGTTTATAAAAGGTGCTATACTCTGTTGCAAGTTAAGAAAAAACCATTATCCCTATGGAGAGAGCTTGTTTTCACCTTTTTTTTTCTTCGCCAAATCCCACCGCTAACGTATATCAACATCGTCAACTCTTGAAGCTACGTTTTTTATTGCTTTCTTAAATCATGTGAAGTGGGGAAAACAAAACTTATTGAATTAACAAGTAATCAGAATTAATTAAAATGATATCTAAAAATCGTAACAAATATGCGTCCTTCTATTCGCATTTAAAAAAATAAAAATAAAAAATTGATGAAAGAATAATAAATATTGTTTTTTTGCATAGGATTTTCGCCTACAGTGAAACAATAGTAAAAAATCGTCCCCTCGAATTTGATTAAGGGCATTTCAGGATAATACGCACCATTTTTTGTGGTCCAATCAAATCCCATGCTCTTGCGACGTCATATAGTTGCTTTTTCTTCAGGAACGAATATTCTCTTTATTTATCGAAATATGTCGCTAGGTCTTGTAGCCAGTAAGACTTCGAAACTATAACCTTTTTTTTCTCAATAATTCTGAGATATATATCGTAAAAGATAGCACGAATTAAATTTATGTTTGATATGTTAACTTTTAAAAGCTTTTCTATTGTTTTGAAAGCATAATTGTGTAATGTGATAATGAAATAAAACGGAACTATATGCAGGCGCGGATAATTACTTAAATCCTATACCGCAATGATTTTTCCTTAGCTTGCAACGGAATATAAATATCCAGCTAAAAAAACATTCATATAGTAACAATGATCATAAACATATTGCTCTCAGATTGCTCTTTTTTATGTAAAATTCACGAACTCAAGTTACCCACACTTCCTAAGTTTACTCAACTTTCTAGCATCTTAGCTGCCTTTTTTGAAACAGTATCAAAAGCGACTCCCTTCATAATTCGAACACTCATGTAAGAATTAGGATGTCATTTTTAATCAGGATGAATTTTTTATCAGGAATCTGAATATCAGGATTCGTAAGACTTAAAAATACTATATAGCGTTTTCAAAATTAGACCAGAAAATTCAGAAAGGTGACAAAAAGATTGATGATGGATGATTACTAAAATCATAATGGTCTTTTCTTACCTCGCAACGGAGTATAGTATATTTTTACAAAATTAGCTTATCATTATTTTAACATCGATCCATGGAAAAACTATTTCAACTTAAGGGTTGAACCATCCGTTGAAGGCTTGGAGAGAAAAAGATTTATTCGCCTTCCCTATGAAACTATTAAAATTTATTTTACACTCATATTTATTATCCATCATCACGATTGGGAAAGGATAATCATATGTAATAGCTATGTATTAAGTTCACGCAGACATGACGACGATGGATTACAAAAAATTTATCTAGACAAGAAATCGCGGGAGGTCTATAACAGCTCTCTACTTCCTAATTCGTATCTCGAATTTCTACAGAAGCGTTTAGTATGATTGTATCAATTGGCCTTAGAATCAGTCCATCAACTAGCATGATGGAGGTCATTCAATGCATTCTAATCAATCTAATGAAGTTATTTATATTAATCTATCTTTCTTTTTATAATTTGAAGATCAAGGGTGGTAATCAGATGTCCATGAAAGATGGTTCTAGGAAGAAACGATTTTAAAGGTTTGGGATTGTTCAGAAACTAGCATACGACTGTGATCGTAAAAATAAAAAAGTGCTCGGATGTTAAAAGCATTTATTTACATTCCTGAACAATTTAAAAAACAAAATTTAAAAGTTTTTGACATTGAAGAAAATAAAATTGGAAAATCGAGTTGGACAAGAACAGATTCTTCTCGGAATTTCTGCCCCAATTATGACTTCCACTCTCATAAATGGAACTCTCAGTTCTGACAATTCTGCAATCCTCGAGTTGCTTTTCGTTAATTTTGAGAATCATTTCGAAATCACGTGATTTTTAAGGAGAGGCATACTCTCAAATATAAGATGAAAATGTTTCCTTAACATGGAACTTCCTCGCAGTGCATTTTGGGAGATTAAGACTAAAATGGCAAAACTAGAATGAAGACTAGATGATCGAAATTAGAATGACGTCATTAAGTGGCCGGTTGTATGGTGTTCAAGGAGTTAGCCTCATACCAGAAAGTTGCCGGGTTAGAATTCTGATACGGTCATGGATTTAATTTTTCTAACTCTCCTTCTTGTGTTGTTGGAATAACGTTGCTTCACCTATATGGTGCTCAACGAAAAAAACAAAAAGTGATCAACAATGCCATCCACACTTAAAAAAAAATGAATGACAAAGGTGGAGAATGGTGAGTTACTTTTGACGAAATCCATTTCTTCGAAGCAGTGGCGATAGTCGTTTCATCACTTTGACAAAACGTTTCTCGGAACATGTACCAGAAAATGGTTTCGTCAAAAACGAAGAAAAATCCTTACTTATCCTTTAAGTATCCTTTTAATAATATTATTATCCTTTTAATGATAATATTATCCTTTTAATAATAATATGATTAAGTATCCTTTTTTTAGTGCAGTAAAAGTCCTGTCTCCGTCTTCATTATGTTTTCTTTGTTCGCCTTGCCTATGCGTAGACGGGAAATATTATTCTTCATCATGACCCATCTTCTAAAGGTAATAACAGTCTAGGAGAACCTATTTTTCAAATTATTGATTTCTCAAAACTTAGTAAACCTCAAAAGACCATAGATGGATAAATTCAATTCTCACATTTTTGTGAAAAATGTACTCAAACCGCTTTTCCCCCTTAGTCTTCCTTTTGCGTTCAGTTATTTCTGAAGGCTTATAAACCATGGTATGTAAAAATTCACCTTTTTTATGAGTAGAATCGTGATAATTGATCTCGACTTTTGCCATCTTAGATAACTTTGAGCCATGATACTGTATAAATTTAATGCAATAGTAATTAAGATGTTAATCTGTCAAACTGTCCGTAGCATCAGGTAATCAAGTTTCTGGAGTAAAATGATATAGTTCAGCACAGTGCCAAAGTTTGTAAAAAAATTTGAACTATTTTAAAAATTATAGCGAACGTGAACTATATCATGGTAAACTATTTTTAAACTTTTTTAATTCTTCAGTTTCAATTTCAATAAACAAAAAAAGTCTTTTCTTTTATCATTTTTTAGTTATTCAGAAGGAAAAAAAAACTTAAATTTAGGAGACTACTACTAACAGTGGGATTTGAGCTCTTTGTAACTACACATAAAAAAGAAGGTTGTTAACATATCTTAAAAATTTAAGTTTTATTTATGAATAACTAAGAAATGATTAAAAAAAAAGGATTTTTTTTTCCTTTAATGGAAATTAAAATTGAGAAAAATTTTTGAAAGCTCAAAAATAAATTTTTCATGTTGCCACTGAATTTAATCATTAAGTTTTGACAAATCATTGTATTCATGTAAATTGAGGTAAATAAAAATACATAAAGACGACATGCTTTATTAGAATAAAATAATAATTGATGTGAAACTGTTTTTAAAAAAATCGTAAAAATTTCATTCTTATATCGTAAGATCCTTGCCAGAAATCAAACGCTTATTATTATGAATTTAAGAGAAAGTTATTCTAATATTAGAAAAATAATTTAAATATAATAAATATGTATGACAATAAGCTAAATTACACTATGGAAAAAATATAGTCAAAACTACAAAAATTTACCGTGTTTCTGGATCTATAAGAACACCAAAAATTTATGTAGTTTCGACCGAAGAGCTTTGGTAATGATTTTGGTAAAATCAACAACAAAAAAATATGTTTCCATAATATGAAATAAAATTTGGTAATTGTAGCAAAATTGGGTAAATTTATTAGCATATTTGAGGTCACTCTCTTGAATCATTAAGAGTTCTGGAATGTGAAGATCCTATTATTATATCAAAAGATATTTAAGGTGATACATTTTTTATTTATTTTGCGCACCGTACAACAGTTTTATTATACACATAAGAATTTTTCAAAAAAAAAAAAAATAATAATGCATATTTTGATGTGTAATGCCAGGATTCTAATAAAAGAAATTTCGTAAGCCTAGAACTCAGTAACAGGCCTTTTATTAAAACTTATCACACTCCTGGAATGCAAAAATGCCACTTTCCTAGAAGTTTCTGAGACGGAAGGTTGATTTAACAGCTAGCATCGCTTAAGTGAGTTCCCTTTAGTCACATCTTTGTAAAAAGTAAAAATGATTTTTTTTAAAAAACATTTTTTAAAGCACTTTTAGTTTTTAAGAATTTCAGATATGAAATATCAAATTTTTGGAAAAACACTCATATAGATCTATTTAAGAACGATTATGAAAGGGTTGTAGATACTAAGATATTATTTATCGTAAATTGAAATATTTATTTATAAGCTTTCTACACTGATATGCGTAAAGCAGTTAAATAAGACTCAGAAAAGTAAAGTATTTATTCAAAAATTTTATTCAATGAATATAGAAAATTTTATTAAAAAAGGTTCGATTCTTAAATATGCAAATGTTTTCGAAAGCGGTTAGGAAATATAATGTAAATACATAAGCCTTATTCATCAAATATTGAAATATTAGTTTATCTTTTACTAGTTAATTTTTTTATTCTTAAACTATAAATATTTCTAAAATTATTCGTATAAACAAAGTAGACACACAGATTTTATTCATCATCTGTCAAAATATTCTTTATAATATTTCTACTCTTAAATATGCAAGTATAGGAAGTTTAGTGGATAACAAAAACTTATTCATTAGATATTAAAATATTCATTAAAAAACTACATAATCTAAAATATACAAAACTATTTTAAAATATTCTTTTAAATGAAGAAAGCCCAAATATTTTATTTCCAAATATAATAAGATAATTCCTTATAAAATTATCTTTTTTTGTGTCTAGAGCTATGTAAAAAAGATTCAGGAAAAGGAAGTAAACATAAAGCAAAACATTCTTACGATGAACTATTTCCTTGTGTTCTAATTATTGTTAATGACTACTATTAGTTTAATAGCACGCTATCTCAAATAAATAATTCATTTATTTAAATAAAGAGCAAATAAGTAAAAAAAAAAACTTTTCAAATAGTACGAGCCAGTTTTTGACCACCCAAAGCGAAAGACGAAATCTACGCATTCTGTCACCAAACATCCGAAACGCTGTAACACTTTTTAATAAATAATTTTTAATTTTTAATGAACCTATTAATAATTTTTAATAAAAAATTATGTCATATTTAACTTACAATTTAACTACAAATTAAGGACTAATGCTTTAAAATAAAATTTTAATCTAATGCATCGACATTCAAAATTTTATTCAGAATCATCATTAAAGCTTTTTTTCAAATATTCTGAAAATATCCTTTTTCATATAATTTTATCTTATAATCGTCGTTGAACAGGTGAGCTAATTTTTCGTTTACGACTATCAATGTTCAACTCCGTAGCCTTGTAATTTTGAACCCAATCCAAAAGACATGGGAACTCCTGGATCAAGTATTGAGAGAAATTTGCTTTCGTGAAGGACCTTTTTGCTTTACCCTCATCTGCGTTACATAGAAGGAACAACCACAAAAACCTCCCACGGCTAGCCTGACGACAAGGGGGCTCTAACCCATGATCCATTTACCATCGAGGAAATTTTACGTCAGTGCTGTGGTCGGTGCGAGCCATCCATCACTGAGATTCGAACTTGATTCACCTCTTTGGAAGAAAAGCTCTCCATCCTCTGAGCCACCACGGCCCTTTTTATATAATTGTTCAGTCAAATTATAGTATTGTTTACTCCACATTCTTAAGACATTCAGTATTTTTTTTTTTTTGTTTGTTTGTTTGTTTTATGATAGGGGTGAACAAACTGTGGCCCGCAGGAACAATAAAAAAAATTATTATAAATTTTTCTTTTTTGAGAAGAAAAAAAAAATCTGATATTTTGAACTCCTGCAATCGAGTCATCACTTTTAAACGCGGTCAAATTGCGTAGATTCCTTCGCAAATATGTGAGATTATTGAATGGCTTCTTCGGCTGTTATTGCTACAGATTTCCACATAGTTTTTAAAAATCTTACTATTTTTAATATATCCATTCTGATACGCAAATTTAAAAATCTAGTTATTATTTTTTGTTGCGCTTTTCATTCTTATTCCAAGTTCTTTGTAGTTTTTAAAATCTAGATATTTTAAATACGATAATAATATGACTTACGAATTTCGAATCACGCTTTTTAATAATAACTTTTTATGAACTTTATTTGTGCTAATTTCATAGTAAAATTAAGTGATTTTTTTATCGTTCTTTCGGCAATTATTGCCACGCTCTTCCATGAGGTTTTGAAAACCTAATATTTTTAATACGATGTGTGACATCATACGATATGTGACATTACATCTTGAGAGTTTCAAATCGCGCCTTTTACTAATCACTTTCTTTCAACACTTGATTTATTTGTGCTTATTTCAACGTCAATTCAACTTATTTAATTTGTAAGTTTTTTTTATATTTTTTATTTTTACATTTATTGCTTTGTTTCTCTATGTGATTGTTGGGAAAAGTACCGATATTTTAAATACAATATTGTAGTACGACTTTTAAATTTCAAATCGCTTATTTTAATGCTCATTTTTAATTCTAGTCTTATTTGTGCCAATTTAATCGTAAATCTATTGCATCATCGTTTTTTTTTAGGATGGAGGTAGTTGCTGCAATTTATTTCGACTTGTTTATTAATATTCTCGATATTTTTAATGCAATAATTCATAACTCTAATTTTTCAACATGTATAAATGTCTCAGAGTTAAAAATATGTTTTCAACTTATTGTGAGTTATAATCTGTTTGTTTTATTTTAAATCCTTTTAGACAACCATAAATTTTGAATTAAAATATTTCATTTGAATTTACAATTTTCAGTAAAATATTCACTTATTTCGCTTTCAGTTTATTCAATTTATTTTACTTTAACAATTTACTTATTTTTAAATAAGCCTTAGTATTATATGATGCGATAAAAGTGCCATTACTTTTTCCCCATATTTATTTATTTGATAAATCTACTTTTTGTTCTCGAAAGAAATATTACTTTTTTTGAAGTATTGGTTGGGTATTCTTCAGGTTTGAATTAATTTTAATATTTAGAAGCATTAATATACATTGATAGACAAAAATTAGCATCTAAAAGAGTGATGTTTACCTAAAACTTACCAAAATGGCAGTCAATATGTCTAAATACATGAGCATATGGCCCTTTGTTGGTCACCCTGCTGTACAAATGGGCCCTTCACTTAGAAAAGTTCGACACCCCTATTATAAGAGTTAAAAAAAAAATCTAAAATTAAAACTGCATGTTTTACATTTCATTATTTTAAAATAAATTTATAAAACAAAATCTAAAAACGCATTACGTTTTTCTAAAATATATTATTTGTAAATATATTTCCTAAAACATGAAATTAAAGTAAAATAATTAATTTATATCTGCATTAAAATTTCACGGGCTTGTCACTAATAGTTTTTGAAAAGCATTTTTTTTAAAGTTTAAAATAAAAATAAAAATCTTAATGTAAACAATATATTATCCCATATTTTCTGATTTCCTTGGTGTCTGATTTCCTTGGTTTAATTATATAATAGTACGAGTGATATAATTTATATCTCCTTAGCTAAAAATAAACTAGTTTAAAAATTTAAACAGCGAAATATCATTATTCTCTATCAATGATCTGTAACTATACTGTAAACTAGCGGTCTCCAATTTTTTCGGTTACAAAGTCTTATATAAACCTTTTTGTTAGGGAACCCTTTGCTTACCTGTGTATGAATTAAATTAAGCATCTGTGAATATACTAGAGCAGTTATGGCTCAGGTGATAGAGCATTCGCCTTTCATTGCTCAGCCACAGCTGGGAATCGGGATCGAATCCCAGCAATGGCTGATCGGTACAAATTCAGCACTCGGCTCGCACCGACCACAGTGCTGGCATAAAATATTCTCAGTGATAGACGGACGGATCATGGGTTAGAGTCCCCTTGCCGTCAGGCGAGCAGTGGTAAGGATCTTGTGGTTTTTCTCACCAAGCAGCTCAAATGCCGGTTTGTTCCAGCATAAAGTCCTCCACGAAGGCAAAATTTCTCCCAATATACTTGATCCAGGATTGGGATTGCCTTCTGGGTTGGGTTCAAAATGACAAGGCTATGAATTTGAACATAAGCAGTTGTAAACCCAAAATTGCATCGACTGTTCAACAACGGTTATAAAATAAAAAATATATGGGGTAAACTAACCAGTGAAGGAACACTTAAGCGTCGCTTGCCTTTTAGAAAATCATATTAATTTCAAAATTCGTAATTTTAGTTAAATAACAGTGTCAGCATATTTGCTACTAATGGCAAATTATGTAAAAAAAAATTGTAGAGAACTTACATAATATTGTTTTAAAGTTTTGGAGGTTCAAATAACAAGTANCTCACTATTTTTTCACGGTATTTTCCCAGTGAAGGAACACTTAATTTTGGTTATTTTTTAATGCTCTTTATGAATTTATATGCCATACAAATATCTAAAAACAAGCCTATTCTTGAAATTATAACTTACAAATACTTGAAAATGTGAACTTTTTTTGTAATCATGGATTGAAAAGTAAAGTATCAACATATTAACACATACTGTTCATTCACTGGGAAATCTATGTCCAGTAAAGGAACATACCTGTTCCTTTACTGGTTAGAAGATGTTTTTTGTATTTTTAACATACTTTTGATGCAAAACATCCCTAAAGGTACAAGAAAATTAAAGTTTTTCTTTCATTTTCATTAACTTAGAAGAAACCCAGTAATAGAACACTTGTTCACTCACTGGTTTTTCATCGTTTGGTGATCCAGTGAATAAACACTCTCTTATCTCAGTACTTGATAATGCTATGATGCTTTAAAAAAAATAAAACGTAACTTCAATAACTATATTTTGAATTCTCTTTTTCACAGTGAGAAAAATAAAACTATTACATGCAATTAATTCCACTTCAAACATATAAATACAAACACTCACCTTATAATTTTTTCAAAGAAACAAGGTTTTGCAGAGATAATAACAAATCTAAAAAAATTTCCAGAGAAATCTATGTGACTAGGTGATCCAAAACATTGCTAGATGACTTCCTATTGTTTGGCAGTAAGCTATTGTTACCAATCAATCTAAAGAAAAACTTTAAAATTCTTATTTTTAATCAATACATATGAAATATTCCTTCACTGGTTGGTTTACCCTACATAAAAAATTAAATATTTTGATAATATTTACTGCGAAAAATCAAATTTTTTCAGTCATTGTTTTATCTATTAAAATTATAGGTTTTATTCTCTATACATTTGAATTTGCAGGACTGTAATTGTATCTGAATTTGTTTTTGTGTATGAATTATTGTATTAAGTACACTGTATTATAATTTTCGAAAAAGAACTGTTATGATTATAAGAGAAGCATTATTCTTCATTTTAGGTCATTTTATTTTAAATTGAAAAGTTTGATGAGAAATAATGATGCAATTTCTTATAAAATCTTTATCGTAATTGATTCAATATATTGTTATTGGAAGAAATATTTTTCTTAAAGAATTGTTTTGCTTTTTCTTTCTTTACGGGTATTTACTGACATAATTTTATAGAAATATCCAAAATATCAAATAAATGATGGTTTTTTTTAATTGCAAAATATATGACTGGTTTCAAAATTTTTACTAAAAGAATTTAAACTCTTGGAGGAAGAATTTAAAGAATCATTTAAGGAATTTAATCTTTTGGAGCCCTTATGAATTTTTCGAATGTGAATTTAGAAACCGCTGCTGTAAACTATCACATATGTTCTGCCCTACGTATTATTATACATTTTATTTTCAGTATCAGGACTGAACAAGTGCGAGTACGAATTTTATGTAGCATACGTAGAATCGTGTCTTCTATACTTTTCCGATATTTTTTCTGGTGCTGCTGAATTCATGAAACTAAATAGAACTTATCAAAAAGGCGGGAGAGAATTATTTTGACAGGGTACAAAACATCCCCCATTAGTATTCCTCTCAGAAGGAGTGATATGCCCAAAAACACTATCAACTTCACCAAGAAAAAGGATTAAAAAAAAAGGGGGGCGAGTAACAGACATGGGCATCCGAAACGCGAGTAAAGCACAATGCTTTTACTTCCTGCCTGAAGCAGTAGCGGAAACTTATGAACGAACAAAACTGACAACATATTAAAAAATCCAAAAGAAAAGACATATACCTGTGCTTTTACGAACAAATAAAATAAAAACTCAGAAGAAGAAAGAAAAAAACTAAAAACTGTTAAAATCGCAACGTTATGAAGGGAGAATAATTGAACGAGTACAAAAAAAAGTAAAAGCGTGTTGCTAATCTTTTTTTTTTCTTCCATTCGAAGCTTTTGTTCGAATCTAAAACGCGGCGTTTTTAATGGGATGTTTCA
Source organism: Parasteatoda tepidariorum (assembly GCF_043381705.1). Lineage (NCBI taxonomy): Eukaryota > Metazoa > Arthropoda > Arachnida > Araneae > Theridiidae > Parasteatoda > Parasteatoda tepidariorum. The sequence continues at coordinate 6,440,983 of NC_092213.1, forward strand.
AGGGGGTATTTTAATTCTTGCTCAGCCCCTTTGCTTTTAAAAGGGGTTTTCAGCAGGAAAAGCATTTGATTGACGGATAGCTTATATTTGAAAGGGTTTTTGCCTCTTTGTTGTTTGTTTGGTGGTTTTGGGGGGATGGAGGTGATTTCCAGCCCTTCTCTTTTCCATCCTGTACTTTTTTATTAATGCAAATTTCACCACCCTTCATTGATTACTCTCAATGTTCCTGATATTTCTACTATCAAATAATTTAACAATAACTATTCTGTGTTATGAAACTAAATTAACTTATTAAGGCACAAGTCACAATTTTTCAATAATAATTTTTGTAAAACCAATGTCACGAATTTCGTTGTGGCATTTCTCTTTCTCAATGGTTTGGCAACTAAACATATTTTATTAAACTTGCAATCGAATCAAGTGATCAGTTGAACTTTTAATATTCTAGAACCCTTTTTTTTTTAAACATTATAAAATGAACTCGGATGCGAGATAAGACCAACACTCTGAAAAATCACCGTTAAAAGTACCAGAGTTCAGGGTGCCGGTAGTTTTTATGGTAAAATCCATTTTTGAAGGAACATGTTACGGAACAAAACATCTGATATATCATGATTGTTTTAGTAATAATTATCTTAAAATCACTGAACCATTGTAATAACATAAATATTACTATTAGAAATACAGTATAATATTTTACAGTAAATATGGATTTCACGATAGAATGGAATTTACGGATGATGCACCTAAAATATCGGTACTTTATACCGTAATCCGAAATTTTTTACAGTGTGAGGAGCACGTTTTCCTCCCATGAACTTAGCTGTAAAAAAAGAAGTGATATTGAGAATTAGATCGATAGATTAAGTTAAGAAAAAATTAAGAAAAGTTAAGAAAAAATTAAAGCTCACTATTAATAGTAAGATGGTTTCGATATTCTTTTTTCTATATTTACTATCATTGTTCATTTGCTAACACAAAATTGCATTGTATTTAAATATTAGACCGATTTAATTATAAATAAATATCCTAACTTTATTGTTAAATATACTTCCTTCGGTGATCTCCCTAAGCGTTTTTAGAAGGCCTACCAGTCCTTCTTGAACTTTGGATGCACTCACTCTCTTTACCCTTTTTGTAAAAATAAACCGTCACCCAGTAAAAACGCTGGCTTTTTATTTATATTCAATTAAAAAAATTAATTCATTGTTAAAATAACAATTACACAGTGGTAAAATTATCTGTGTTTATAGATTTGATTCTTATTACTGGTACAAACATTTTTTTTTTTAGGATTCTTTTTTCGAGGGAGGGGTGGAGAAGTGCCTCTTAGTTCGGGGGGAGGGGTATTAAACAATTTTTTTAGTGAATTTTACTTGAAAAATTATATTTTACCTAAATAGCATTTTTTTTCAAATGTTCTGTTAAATGTTCATTTTCTCAGAATATTCAATTTAAATTATAAAAAAAAAAAAAATTCTTTAAGCTATTTATCAAAAAAAAAAAACTTTTTTAATTCATTTATTTATTTTTGAAAAAAAAATTATGCACAGCTATTTTCTCTTAGCATGCCTATAATTATTATTTATAAAAGCAAATTTTTTTCTTATTTAGATAATGAGTGAAAATTACTTTTTGACCTATGCACGTAAAATAGTATAAAATGGCAACTTATAAACTGTTAAGGATCAAATTCAGTCCTATGATATTACACATTTTGATAATTTTTTATGCTGTTGCCCGTTCAAGTCTCAAAAGCGCCTTTTTCTGAGAGGAAGTGCCCTGACCTCTTTTTATTCTTAGAGGGAACTCTACTTTCCTATGCCAAATAACGTCTTCGTCACATCAATTCAAAAAAGGATTACTTTAAGGAATGCTGCTGAAAAACCTTTCGTTTTATTTTTAAAACAATTATTATAAGTCTGAACAATTTAGAAACACAAGACAAGATATTTATATATATCAAAAATAAAAATTGTCTAAAGTACATAAAAATTGTGTTAAGTACTCAAATAAAAATTGTAAAAACGTACTCTATAGTTCCTCTGAAATCAAATTTTAAAAGTGTCAGATATTTTAAATTTGATTTCGCAGGAACAATTCGACCGATTTCACACAGAATTTTCCGAGCATCAGACGTAGATTTTATTAACCTTCCGTTTGGCTACACAGGCATTGTCATTGCGTAAGTTTACAGGCCCGCGAAGAGTTTACACCAATCACATTCAAAAATATTTTTGCGTCTGAACTTTGTTTCTTTATTCAACTAACGTCAAAAGTAGCTTCCAGTAATTGCTACAAACTACCATTTTTTTTGTATCGCTCTACCTACTACACTACTTTTTTTAAAAAAAGTAGTGCATAACACTACGAACTACGCAAAAAGTAGCGACTACATTAATTTCGCTACTTGTAACGCGCTATCTCCGATTACTAGATTTGAGTACGTAATTGTTCTTCTAAAACAGCTGTCAGTAAACTTTTGATCCTTACAGACCACCAAGCGGAGAAACTTTTATCTAGCGAACCACGATCTCATTATTTGGAAGAGAATTCGATTGGATTTTTAAATGTCTCCCTCCGAAAAAAAATTTATTTTCTTCCGCAATTTTTAAAAATTGAACTAATTTAAAAGTTAATCAAAGTGGCAGGTTTCAAAGGAACACATAGCATATTTTCATTGAAATTTTTACTTGATGGGGCAACTAATGATGAGGAAGATGATATTGATTAATAAAATTTTACTAAATAATTACAATAAAACTAATAATATTCGGCCTGTGTGATATCACAACTTCACATCAATGTGAAGGTGAGAAATTAGACTGAAGGTCAGAAATTAGAACAAATCAAAAAGCATCATTCGTTAACTCTGCGCGTGATAACAATTTTGTGACACCTTCGAAGAGAAAATATCTCAAACTTTTAAAAGCTTTATAAAAAATTTTTTTCAAAATAAGAACTCCAAATTTAGTTTTAGGGGTCTAAAAATTATATAAATATTTTCAATGAGCTGTTAAATTTACAATGTATAAATTTTCAACATGAAAAATATGGAATTTTAGAAAAAAAAACAATTGCTCCAAAGTATTCTTTTACTTTACGGAAAAGAATAACACCAAATATTGGGTTTAAAATTGTGATAGAATAAATAAAAATGCCAAATTTTGGGTCGAAATTACATTGTCGTTATAGTACTTTACTGTCGATGAATTGGTGGGAAGAGAAGCCAAATTCACTTCTCCACCAAAGGTAATACCAGACGGTTAACCGTTAAAATAAGAAATATAGATGCTCGAAAATCAATCTACCAATTAGGGAAAATCAGTTTAAAAAAAAAAAAAAAAAAAGCTTTAAACTGAGTAAATCGACCTCAGAAAATTAAGACTGCGTTATATTTCGAATTCTGGCACAAGTGTGATACAACATTATCGCAGTGTGTTTTCAGGTGGAACAAAAATATAATTGTGATTTTCTTGTATTCTTTTTGCCAAATTCGAATAAACATATTAGTCCTTTTTCCTTATAATTGGAAAATAAATGGATGTTGAAACAAGATGGTTTACTTAGAAAACATTTTTACAAGACTTCATGAACAAACATTTATACATGTTAACCTGAATAACCAGAATCCAGAGAATGTCTACATTCTCATCGGTGAATGTTGACAATCACATAGTCGCTTTTATTGAATGTCCGAAATATTTGTTATATCCGATTTCATATAAATTTATTCGTTGATATTAGTATATATATTCGATAATTTAATATCTGCTGAGGATAGATTAGAGGAAACATGAGTGTTCGGAGTACCGGTTAAATGCATACCGGTCGGTGACACTTGACCTTCAGAAAACATCAGTGTAGGGTATACCGGGCAAATATATACCGAGTAGTGGCTCTGAACCTTAAGAAAACATCAGTGTAGGGTATACCGGGCAAATGTATACCCGGGCAGTGACACTAGTCCTAGTAGATAGATTTCGGACATTTCCAATGCGAATATGAGATTGTCAACATTCACCTGTGAAAGTCAACAATCACCAATTTCTGTCATTCACAGTAACATACACATCTGAAATGTTATCTGTTGCCTAAATAGAATATTTTGATTGCTGGTTGAAGTGAAACTAACATTCTACGTTTTGGGATGCAAATGAAATGTTCAAGGACTTGCTAAGTCACGTTTGAGTATTTCAAACTTATATATATATCGTAAAAATTCGAGACAGTTTCTAAAATAACAATAGTTTAAGAGTCAAAACATATTTCCGATTTCTTAGAATTTTTTTATGATGCTTTTTGTACTTCGCGTGCACCTTTTGAAGACACTTAGCTGTGTATTTTCGCAAAGCATTGTATATTATTTAGTTGAGATAGCGGGTTCATAGCTGCGATGACAAACTGAATGGGACTGGTCATTTTTATCTTAATATGCTTAAAAATATATATTTGCTATTTAAACCCCAATTCATCGATGAAATGTAAAATAGGTTACTGTTAATGAGAGAAATCAGTGGTTGTTGACTTCCACCGGTGAATGTTGACAATCTCATAGTCGCTTTGGTAAATGTCCGAAAAATATACTAGGACTTGTTAAGTGCCACTGACCGGTATACCCTACATTAATGACCAGTATGCAGTTAACCGGTACTCAGAACACTGATGTTTCTCCTAATCTATCCTCAACAGATATTAAAGTATATAATCAATATAATAATATCAACCAATAAATTAATATCAAATCGGATATAGTAAATATTTTGAACATTCACCAAAGCGACTATGTGATTGTTGGCATTCACCGGTGAAAGTCGACATTCTTTTGAACTCGGTCGTTCACGGTGACATATATACAACTACCCAGTGTCATACATTAATGAAACTGCTATTTTTCAATCTTGATATTAGTTATCATAAATTCTTCTTTAAACCCAATCCAAGAAGTATAAAACCTTTTTCAAAACAGAGTATTAAAGGGGTGAACTTGATAATATAAAGCCTTCATTTACATTAAAATTATAAAGGCGGATAATGCCGACACGTTTCGAGCACTCAGAAATAGGAGGCCAATTTAAAGATTCGCCAGACATGAATAAGGAGAACAGAAGACTATTTCTCTTCTGTTCCTTTCCTTCATGTTTCGCGAGTCTAAAGAATGGGATCCTATTTATGAGTGCCCGAAACAACATATGCCGACTGTTTCCACCTGTAAAATTTTTTTAATCAAATTAGGTTTTTGTATTATCGAGCATCTTACCGTTTCAGTTTTTTGGAGTTATTTGTTAGTAAAGGAATGGTTATAAAAGAATTATCCATTCAGCGTATAAATAATAAAAATATTCTTTTCTTCATAATTTTGGGTCTAATTTTTATTAACTATTCAAATAATTACTATTATTAGAAAAATAAATTCAAAAAATATCTAAACTGGATGAAATCGTCTACTTAGTCTATATCCGTTATTTAAAGGAGTTTCAAATTATTCTTTGTTGGTCATAGGACCATTTGAATAAATAGAACAATCCATGAAATTGAATAGAGGTGTGTATCATTTAAATAAAAACTAAATAAGTCCTAAAAAATCAAAAATATTTTATTGTAACGGAAGGAAGTTTGATGCACTCTTTACTGCATGCTTTTCTTATTATAAAAAAAAACGTGAACTGACACCTTATAATAAAAAAAAGGACAGAATTAGATAAAGATAGGAGCATACAAGCCTTACATATTTATATTCATTCATAAGATATGACATTTTTCAGAATCGAGTTTCACTGTTTTGCACCCCTAAGAATGATATTGACGGGAGGAAGGGTTAGTGTTAGAAGGCGAAATAAAATAGACAACTCAGCATGTGCAACTCGTGCGTAATTCGATACTTTTGACATTTTCTTTAACTTTTTAACCTTATCAATGGGTTGCTATGGATAGATTTACACTGAATCTGGGTATCGTTTACACGTGTACCAGATGAACAGTGGGTATTGCGAACAATACAACTCCTCGAACTCATTGTGGGTTGTATTTCCGCAAGACTACAAAGTTTTTACCCTTTTTCTGGTTTTTCGTAAGGTTTTTTTCCATCCCCCTTCATCTCTCCTCTTTAACTTGCACCCCCTCCCCCCTTCAGGATGAAGAAAAACCAATTTCCGGTTAAAAAATTGATGGATGCTTTGGTTATTCGGTTTGGTGATTTTTCTCTTTAGGCGAATTGAATAACGAGGGGTATTTTAATCAGATTTCAATAATGCTATTGAAAATAGACTATAAGGAAAAATCTCTTCTATTGATTTCATTTCCACAGGATAAGAGATTTTCATCAGGTACAGTGAATGGTACAGAATTCTCTAAATTGAAGTTATGTAAAATATTAACAGTTGGAAGTATAAGTAATTGGGTATAATATAGACTACGTCACAGGTTGTGTTGTTCCTACTAAATTTAACCAATGAACGGCATTTTCTGCGAGCCTAACTTCAAGCCACAAATAAACAAACAAAGTGTTCAATCATTTAAATAGCTGCTCGCCAGATTTTATTGCATTATAAAGAAAAGTTATTGAAACTAAATACAACTAAATAAACAACAACAACTAAAACAAATAACAACAACTACTAATAACAATAACTAAATAAACAACAACTAAATTCCATTCGTTTAGCATTGCGTCATATGTTGTTCCTACTAAATCGAAGTAGTTGTGTTTTTTTCATATTATACCCAATTATGAAAATGATGATTAAGTGGATTTTGTAAAAAATATTTGCTTTGTAAAAAGTATTTTGTAAAAATTTTTTAAAAAATATTATTTAAAAAACATTTATATATAAAAATAATTAAATTTTGTAAAAAATATTTGCTTTGTTTTTAAGAAAAAATCGTTTAAATAAATGATGATTTAAATAACATTGTACCCGAATATAATCGAATCAAGCATAAAACGGTATTAAGAAAAATTTGAAAAATGTTAGTTTTTTTCGTTATAATGAAATGTTTTGTTTATTTTTTTCAATGTTACAGTAAAATTATTTACATGAAACAATTATGACAAAGATGATGGAATACTACATCATAATTTGTATCAATTATATCATTCTGAATTAAGTGAAAGATATATTTTAGATAATAACAAGAGAAAAAATAATAATAATAACCATATTTTCAGAAATGAAAAAAATTCTATCTGTTTCACAAAAAATATGCATGCTAAAAATATGTATCATAAAAATTATCATCCATATTAATCATTTAAAAAGTAACGGTTATTTAACTAAAGAAATAATAATAAAGAACTTCGACAGCAGTTTCGATTGATTCTAAAAAGCTTTTATCGAAAATTATCGTAAATATCAAATATATATTACAATATATATCCACTAAGTGTAGTCTTAACTATTATAAAATATAATCTAATATAACATCTTCAATAAAGAGATCTGGAAACATTAACTTATTATTTAGTAAAAAAATTTAAAAATAATTTTAAAAAAATTCAAAATAAAAAATAATATTTTTAAAAACTACGTTTTTGTANTAAAAAATTATTAATAAAGTAAAGTATTTTTTTAATATAAGAAATAGACTAGAGGAATTCGAAATTTTGTATGTTTTGTATCTTCTAAATATTTTTATTCCACTGTATGACTGAAGCACATGAATTTAGAGTTATTGAATAAAAAATTATCAGTTAGATGTTAAAGAACTGAGGATATTTATGTAGCTTTATTTATAAAATATGTTTCAACCAAACATTTTTTTAATTATGCTAAACTAACAATGAAAGTTAACAATGTTATTACGTGCATAAACTTATACTGTATGGTAATAAAATTATCTAATTAAAGGTAACACACTCTACTTTTTAGATTTATTTTTAATTTTCACGAAAGTGCTCGCATTCATACTTTTATTCTTTTTAACGATCAAAAATTTAATACGAAGTAAAAATTAAAAATAAGAGATTTTTTAACTTGTCCATGGAAATATATTTAAGCAAAAATAACCAAACAAAGTAAAAATAATTTTATAATAAAATTGTAGTTTTACCGTAATTCTAAGGATATAAAATTACTGAACTTATAAAAGATGGTAAATTGCATCCTAAAATTCTTAAATAATTATGAAACTGAAACTTGAAAACCATTTTATAAATTTTTGTCTCATTTATTTGCCTAAGCATGTACTTAGGAAACATAATTAAATAAATGTTTACTAGTTCTACTTACGAAGCATGTTTCCGGAGAATTTTCTTTTCAATAATCCGAATTATTCCTTTTAGTAAAACAAATTCTGAAAGAATTATAAGAACGCAATTTATGTAAAATAAAACTCATCGACCATTTAGAACATCGATAACGTTGCCAATCTTTTCTTATTCGTCGCAAATTTTAAACTCATTTAAAAATAAATGTGCAAGCAAATAATGTGTGAAAGAATCGTTTGCAGCAATAATGATGAAATTATCGTTTGAAATAATGAATCTTTTGAAATTATATTTTAAACGTTCATAAATCAATTCGCGATCGCAACGCCTGAATACGCCCCTTAGCGGGTAGTATATTTTCAGGCTTTTATTCATTAAGTTTTCATTTATTAAGTTTTCATTTAATTCAATCAAAAACATTGGCAGAGTAGGACGAAATTTTTTTAGCAGTAAAAAAAAAATTTCCTATGGAAAAGGCAGAAGAACTTGAAAAGAACGACCCAGAACATTGGTAAATCTTTCTGGTCCAGAACAAACTCAACATTTGAAGAACAATCTCACAATAATTTTTACCTTTCTATTATATATATTTATATATATTGCTTCAATTCATTACAAATTAAAGTGAAGTTAACATTGCTTACTTCATTCGAATGAATGAACTTGCAGAACTGTTATAGTTATAGAATATTCTTCTTCTTTATAGAATAGTATATATTTCTGAATCTATATGATTCGCAAAAATAGATTATCTTTTTAATGTGTTTTTCGATATTTTAGAAATAAAGAATCATCCGAATTACTTGAAATAGTATCATTTGTGCTGATTATTAATAGCTTTTTAACGTTTTTAATTTTGAATGAATAATTTCGACTAGAATTCAGCTATTCTGTTTTTAAGTTACATATTTAATTTCATATCGAGATCTTACAATTATAAAATTATGTTGTGTGGTAAGTCATCTAAAAGTAATGAAGGGATAATCTATGTACATATTATTTGAAAATAAAATTTTCAAGCAAAGAATATTTCATTTAGAATTCTCCGGATTTATAAAGCAAGTAAGTGTTATAATTTTCATAATAAAAAATCTTATTTGATGATAGTTCTCTACAGAATGGTTTTCTACGTCTGATTATAAACTTTAAGACTAGAAAAGAAGAAACAGTATGTTTTTTATTTCAATATCAGGAATTTTAAGAATAAATTTTTTTCATCGTAAGTATTCCTTATTTTTCGTTTTTAGTTTATAAATAATGATTTTTTATTGAAACTTCAAATTTTTTGATAAAAATTAGTTGTCAAAAAACTTTTTTTGCAAAATTAAATTGTATAACATTATGTGCTTCTGTATATTTCTTGCATAATTTTAATGTTTGAAGTTATATGATGCAGAAAAGTATGGAATGTAGAATTTAATTAGACCTTTAACATTAGGTTATTAAATTTAGTAGAACGATTTCTCAGTCACTAGGTTTTAACTCTAATTACAAGATTTTTTACAACTATTTTCCGATGTGTTTTGGATGTTCCTTCTTTAAAAAAAAAGATATTCCATTTGGTTTTTACTTGCATACAAAAGAATATCATAAATTTTTCTTTTTTAAATTTGCTAAGCAACAATAAAGAAGGAACATTGCTATGCTACATTGAAGAAATTTTCAGTGCAACTGATGATCTTGTTGTTCTACTAGCAGGAATTCGTTTCAAATAACAACACTCCCTATAGGCCGTTGAGATCGCGAAATTGAGTCATGAAATTGTTTATCATTGGTAATAAATATTTTAAAAGGCACTAAAGTTTTTTATTGTATGTTTTGCTTGAGGTTTATTATGATATGGAGGAAAAGAATATTATAAAAAAGGCAAAAAAAGAACATATGATTTGTGGTTAGAAATATAAATGTTATTCCTGTTCTATCATGAGATTTTTGTGTTAAGTAACTGTTTGGCTGTCATCTATACGTGAATGAGTTTCGTATTCTAATAGTCCAGAATCACCAAGTGGAGAGTTCAGGGTGCAGGAAAATTTTCATGTGTTACAGGAGTGGAAGGAAAACTTTAGTGTCAACTCCAGGACTCGTTAATCATGTCGAGATTGACAGATATGCTTAAAATATGTACCTAGCTGCAAGGAATTCTGTGGCTTCATAAGGTGTTCATCCTTAATTTATTACTATAAGATTATAAGAAATCCGTTGTTTTGTTAGGCATCTGATTCTGGTAAATATAATAATGTGTATTCTTATCAAGTGACTTTCACTTCAAGTTTTCATTGAACGCGTGCTCGATTCTCCTTGGCTGTAGGCTTAGTTGGCGAGGATAAAATTTTGGTATTTTAACAGTATTAACGCTTTTGTCCCAAGCTCTGTTACCGAAGAAAATAAAAGCGCCCTATAGTTGAAGAAATGAGATGAGTTCAAACAACATGCATGATCTTGTCGTGAAGAATGATCTGGGCTTTAGAACAGATAAATAACTTTAATATTTTAAAAGTTAGTAAACTTTTTTAAACATAGCAATTCCAACATAGCAATTCTTTTTTGCAAAAAAGGGAAAAAGATTAAGATGATCAATATCACTGCCCCATTCTCTGTTTTTACAGATTTTTATGAGCCCAGGTAATGCAGAATTGGAGAAAGTTTTTAAACATTTAAAAATTCGACCACAAACGCTTTTCATTTTCCCATAACTGTGGCTTTTCCCCATATTGCCCTTTTGAGCAATTTTCAAAATAAGCGTAGGCAGTGCTGGCTTTAAATGAGCTAAACTCGACCAACGGTAATGAGTAAGAGTTACAAACTCACAGCAGTTATAAAAAGAGCATATTATTCGCAAAAAAAGTATAATTTATTATTACAACGTAGCCTTCCAGAACAGTCAATACACGATTTTTCTCAGAGTAAACAGTTTGAATACCATCCTTTTACGACTATTTTACTGTTTTGAATGATTATAGCAAAATAACAATTGAATAAATTCTTAATTAATCACTTTTTATGAGAAATTTCTAACAGCGTAATTATAGCCTAAATATGTACTTTAGATTATGAGATTTGATTAAGTTCTTCACCAACAGTTACAGAAACACAATACAGTGATCAATTTTATCGATAAATAAGTTATCATAGAAATAACATCTGTTTATTAATCTACCTCTAAGATAGACTAAATATTATGGAACAACTATCATTTTACCCCAGAAAACTAATTGTTCCGAAGTCACCTAAACTGTGACATAGTTTCCCCATTTTTCGGTAACTTTAAAACGAATGATAACAGTCTATGTGGATGCTTGATTGCAATCCATCGTGAAGTGTAATTATAAATAAATTAAAATTATTCAGTTTAATGAATAGATTGAAAATGCCATTGGCGAAACTTGGTAAAATAGATTCGCAAGCGCCAAGCGATTAATTTTGAATTAATCCATGACAAGCTGTGCATATTAACAAGATATATTCATTTATCTAGAACTAATTCTAAATGCGACAGAGTAACAGAAAACAGAGCACAATTATGCACTAATGTATGATTGATGCATGAATGTATGATTGATACGTTGTCAAATTACATACTAAATTAAGCTGTCTTCTCAATATCATCAAAGAAGTGCATCTTTTTTAAATAATTTTTCCACATTGTTATTCCTTCGACGGAAACACAGACGATATATCGATGAATTGTATTTATTTATCATGCCGACAAAGTAAAAAAGAATTCTCCGAAAATTAAGGGGTATCGCATGATTGAGGTTTCTTATTAAAGGTTGTTTGACAATCAAATTGGTTCTAAGAATCATTCCATTCTGTCTCTTTCATCTCTGTTTGATTGGTGTCAAACGAATTAAATGAAGTTATTTAGAAAAATATTCTTAGATTTATAAATTAAATACTCCAGTCAGAAGTGCAGATACCTCTGCATTCTTCCTGACAACAAAACATGCAGTCTGTCAAACTGAGTAAATTAGCAAACTATTTTAACTGAATTATATAGATCAGTAAATTATTTTCTTTATAACAGTCTTTGAATAGCCAACCCAATTTTGGCTGTACAGCTACTAATATTCAACTCCGAAGCCTTGTAATTTTGAACCCAATCCAGAAGACAAGAGAACTCTTGAATCAAGTATAGGGAGATATTTGTCTTTGTGAAGGACTTTTTTTGATGGAACTCACCTGCATGTTCGTTACATGGGGAGGAAAACCTCCCACGGTTAGCTTGACGTCAAGAGGACTCTGACCCATGATCCGTCAACCACTGAAGATATTTTACGTCAGCACTGTGGTCGGGTGTGAAATTCGTATCGACCAGCCTTCATCGGGATACGAACCCGGTTCACTTCATTTGGAAAGCAAACGCTTGAGCCAGCACGGCTCAGCAATAAGTTAGGTTACAATAAAATTAGGTTAGCAATTAGGTATAAGCCCTCCTTAACATCTATTAGCCCTTTTCAGGACAGTGTGATGAAAACCATCGCACTAAATTTTAGCAGCTATTAAAATTACAAAATAGATTTTATCTCTTAAACCAGAAGTATTCAACCTTTTAAACTTTGGGATAACCATTGAGCTTACTGTTTTCTTGAAAGAACCTCATGATCAAGAAACGGAAAAAATTATCTATCAAAACCTTATCTTACTAACGTTTGCAAAATTATTATTACATCTTTATTTTATCACAATACAATCATCTCAATAAGATAACGAATGGTATTGTAGGTAATGTTCTTTTTTTTATTTTCTAAAATTTTTTCTATAGGTAACGAACAAAAGCAACAATATTTTAAATTATATCAATGCAATAAACAATTCAAAAATCTAGGGTTCCGTGGGAGTTATTGAGTTGAATACCTCTGTCTTAGACAACGCGGTTTGGATTTCTGACTCCCAAAATATAGGGGGTAGCCGCCAATATGGGAAATAGGGTTCCCATAATTTTACCGTGATAGCGTTTCAAAATGTAGACCCCTTTATGTAAATTTTACTTTATGCGTATTTTGCTATATCTGAAGAACTTCTTAAACGAATTCAAAATTTTTTACATATAATTATAAAATTCGTTCATCCAAAGATAGTTCCATGCAAAAAGAAACTTCAGTAAAAAAAGATTTTTATTATTATTTTATTTAATGGTGGTCGAAAAAATTTTTGAATTGTAAGATATAAAATTTTTGCCTCATTTTAAAGAATGTAATTGTACATAGCAAAACATAAAATTTTAGTGAAGTCGGTTGAATAGTTTCCGAGAAATCAAATTATAAGTATGTGATTTTTTTTTTTGTGAAATTCAATTTCTCAAGAACTATTCGATAGATTGCGATCAAATTCTGCATTTTGCCATGTAAAATTAAATTCTTTCAATGAGCCAAATAATTATATACCACAAAATTCAAATTTTTTTCCGACCATTATTGAATAAAATAATAACAAATATTTACCAAAATTCGATCTTTGCTGGAATTATCATTGAGTGAACGAATTTTATAATTGTGTAAAAAAATATTTCAATTCGCTTTAGAAGTTCTCGAGATACAATGAAAATCCCAAAAGTAAAATTAACATCACGGCGAGCCCTATCTTGACCAAACTATTGATACCATATTTCCCATATTGTAACTAACTCCTATATTTTAGAGATCAGGAATTCGTTGGGCAAATGGTATGTTTATTCATAAAAACTGCGTTGTTGTGTCTAAATTCGTTACATAAAATATCGTCTGCATTTATTAGTTAGCATATTTGAGGTCAACCCTTCGGGCCATTAAATTGAGTGAAAATCCAATCATTAGATCAAAAGGTTATTCAGGGTGGTTCCATTTTTTTTTCTTGCACTGTACGTAGGATGTGTAAAAATTTACATACAGAAACAAGTTTTTTAAATATTGAGTACACTTTTACTCATAAGGGCTATTTCATAAATATGAAAATTGCTCAAAAAGCTCGACTATCAAATGACTAGCCAGTAGAAATTTTCAAAAATCAACAATAAACGATACGATAACGATTGATTAAAAGTGTACCATATCGAAAATAACACACTTAAAAATTCTTTTTAAAAATTGTTTAACATCTGCTGAAAAAAATAGTTTTAAAGTAACTTTGAAAAAAGTTTATCTTTCAAAATGTGCGAAGAGCCAAAAATGGTTGGGAACCTATGTTGTTCAGAACTGCAGTGAAATAACTTCCAATTCCTATAAGTTAGTGCTTTAAAATAACATCGAATTCCTATAAAGAAGTAATGTAAGTTAACTACGAATTTCTTTGAAGATTTGCTGCAAAATAACATCTGATATGTACCTATAAACTAGTGCTTTAAAATAACATCTATTTCCTATATAGAATAAGTACTTTAAGTTAAACTTTTAATTCCAATTAAGAACTGCTATAAAATTACTTCTTATACCTATAAATTAGTGCTGTAGCTAAACATCTAATTCTTATAAAGAAAAGTATGCAAAATAACTTCTAATCTTTGCTAAGAAGTACGGTAAATTTAACTAGAATTCCTATGTAAAGAAATTATATTAAAATAACTTTCCACTTTGTTGTTGGCAAACATGACTGTTGCCCTTCCTGAATAATTATTGTTATGTGATATTCACTATTTAGTTTCACAGCTCATGCGAGTTTTGTTAAAAAATAAATTTCTAATTGACCTTTTATGTCAAATCGCTTGCAAGACATATCCTTCCTTTTTTCTAAAACTACAAACAAAAAAGGGTCAGAGGTATCATTCGAAATAATGAAAAGGAAAACGAGATTAAGTATTCCGAACAAACGAAGTGATACCCAAAACCGGAAAGCTAAATCATAGAAACATTTCGATTTTTTTTTATACAGAATCGAAGACCCTTGTTACATTGACATTTATTGCGCTTTCCTCTTAATAATGAGATTAATCTTGTTCGAAATATGTTAAACAAGGGGCTTTTAGCGCAACGAACGTGCTCAGACGATTTTACTGTCATGGTTCTTTGGTTGGGGTTTGGCCTGTCACCTTCAATGCTTTTTTTTTCCCTTCTATTTTTCTACCATTCATTAGTATTCAAGCCAAATCGTCAATCCGATATTATTCGTAGTCAAATAGTTTTACGTGCTTTTTTATATTTACACCGGGATACTGTGTCAATTATATTTATTTACTGTTCGCCAGATTTTAAAGAAGATTTATAAACGAGAGTTAAAAAGTGAGATAGAGTGAAAAAAAATTGACATCGATAAAATTATAATCTTGTTATTCTATGAAAAGAATATCTTTTTTAGCTTTGGAAACACGTGTGCAGAAATCATTATAAATGATGATCACTATAAAAATTAGGTTATAGCAACCAGGAAAAATAATTTGGCGATGTTTGTGTTGCATTATTTTTACTCAATTTCATTTTTTTTTTTTTAAATCCTTCGAAAGCGGGAGGAGTAAGAAGTAGTTTTAAAAATGAAAAAGAGTGAATGAACTGAACAAGATTTAAAGAGGCCTTTCTTCTCTCGACCTAAAAAACTGCAGGGGTAGAGACGAGGAGGGAATATGCTAAATGTAACTGATAGTGTATACATATACTGTGAATGATCAAAATTGGTTGTTGACTTTCACCGGTGAATGTTGACAATCACATAGTCGCTTTGGTAAATGTCCCTAATATATACTAGGACTAGTGAAGTGCCACTGTTTGGAATACATTTGCCCGGTATGCCCTACATCTCTTTTTTTAAGGTTCAGTGCCACTGCTCGGTATACGTTTGCCCGGTACTCCTAACACTGATGTTTCTCCTAATCTATCCTCGACAGATATTAAAATATGGAATAAATATAATATCAACGAATAAATTAATATAAAATCGGATATAACAAATATTTCGGACATTTATCAAAGCGACTATGTGATTGTTGACATTCACCTGTGAAAGTCGACATTCTCTTGATTTCGATCATTGACGGTAACATATACGTATTTACTTTATTTGTCATCAATGTAAAATACAAGGTCGTTGCCTAATCACACTTTAAGATACAAGGCGTGAGGTATTTCAGATTCGCTACCCATTTTTTCTGATAAAATTAACCCAATACAATTCTATAGGTAATTAAATATACTGTCAACTGCCTGCATTTCTATTTTTGATAAGTATCTTAGTTTTTATGCAATTAATGTTAAAAGACTTTTTCAGCGTCACCCAAATCGGTTTTCATCAGTTTAGACTGCAATAAAATTAGATTTCAATAAATAAATAAATAATAAAAGCTGTAAACGGGTGGTTATAAATTACTTAATTAGAACCACAACATTTTATTGCCTTAAAGTTTTGAAGGGAAAAAAAATCATAGAAGTTCTAAAAATTATCAAAAGCTACTCCTCCTAATCTAATAAAGTGATTGTTTTATTTTCTAACTTTTTTGAAAGGTAATATGCTGTCTAATATAATACCCTATAATCAAAAGTTTGTTAAGTACAAAAAAAGATGCATAATAAAAATTTAAATGTTAACATAAAATCCAAGATGGCGAGGGTAGAGGAGTTACCCTGAAAACAAGAAACAAAAAAAAAGCATTCTGTAATTTGAAATATAAAGCGTGCTGTGTTTTGATTTTACATTCATTTTTTTCTGATAAAAGCAAGTCAATACTACTCCGCAATAAACAGTTTCTGATAGTTAGTTAAATAGTATACAATTGCCTGTCAAAGCTATTGTGTCCCTTAATAATACTACGTCATCAAAAGTTTGTTGAGTACAAAAAAATATCAGAAAATGCAAACTCAAAATTTAACCTTAAATCCAAGATGGCGAGGGTAGAGGCCTCTTAATGCAATAACCCTCGCTATAAAAAAAATCATTCTATAATTTTCAACAAAAACTTCTGGTGAACTAATTTAGAAGGACATGTTTACTAAATATTACTCACTTTGTCAATCTGTCGACATCTAAACTTTTTGCTGAAAATACATTTTAAAGATATAATTATTAGCAACTTTTGGTGCCGACGAGAGTATAATTATCACAGTTAGTATTAACATAATAGTCCACCATTCGGAGAAGCTACGCAAAAATTGGATAATTTCGTCAATAATATCTTTCGGGCATAGTTTGCGAATACAATTTCTATTTTTTTCTTCTTTTTTTTTTCAAAAGGAAATTGTCAGAGTCAAAATTAGATTTAGCTTTCACAAGGAACACATTTGAAACAACTCCAACAAAAATAACGAAATAAACAGGTAAATAAAACAAGTACTATTGGATTATTTTGTTGAAGTCCGTAGAATTATTTTGAATTAAATCTTATTGGCTTTTTGAAGCTCTTAGGATTATTAAAATTTAACAAAAATGTGAAAATTTATGAACAAAAATAAATAATTGTTTTAAGTTAAAACCCTTCAATTAATGACAATTTTTCAATTTTTATGGAATTTGAATTTTAAAACTATTATAAATAGGAGTAATTATTATAATCTTTTAAATTAATGTAGATGGTATAATAAATGGTTACAAAAATATTATTGGTTTTTAAATTGGAGTTTAATTCTGTTTGAATTTTAATAGCTGATTCTAACATGTCTTAACTTGTTTTCAATAATTAAAAAGCTGTATTGAAAAAACACAGTTAGTTTTTTTACGTCACTTGATTACTAGCAAGTGACGGGGAAAAAAATTGTTGATAACTTTTTGTTCGTACTTGATTACTATCTGTAGAAGCATTTATTCCAAGTTTCTTAGTATCATTGTATAACATTCAATTTAAATTTAAACAGCATACAGTTCTTCTGCATAATTTCTACGGGGCGTTCGCCTCGTAATCAGGTAATCCAGATTCGAAACCCAGCTCCGGCTGGTTGATACGAATTCTGCTCCGTGCTCGCACCGATCTCAGTGCTGATGTAAAATATCCTCAGTGGTAAACCGATCGTGTGCGAGAATCCTCTTGCCGTCAAGCTAACTGTGGGAGATTTTCGTGTTTTCCCGCTCCATGTAACGCAAATGCGGGTTAGTTCCATCAAAAAGTCCCAGGGAAGGCAAATTTCTCCTAATGCTTGATCCAGGAGTCTTCTGGATTGGGTTCAAAATGACAAGGCTACGGAGTTGAACATTAGCAGTCGTAAACCGGGGTAACCGAGGGAAGTTTTTGCGGATTTCCTTTTCGCCTAGTGCAAATGCGGATTAGTTCCATCCATAGAGGTGGCTCCATCGATAAGTCCTGCACGTAGATTAGTTTGCTCCAATGCTTGGTCCAAAAGTTCCTTTGTCTTTCTGATTGGGATCAAAATTACAAGGCTACGGAGTAAAACATTGCTAGTTATAAACTGAGAACTGGGTCAACTGTTTAACGCCGGTTAAAAAAAAATTATAATAGTTTCTAAAAGACCTTATAGTAACTTGCAAATTTTTCTGCATATACGTTAAATGAACCCGAATTTTTAAGATGAAGCAAAATCTCTGTCAGACTGCGTTTGATCTCAGACAAATTAATTTTTATAAATATAGTGCTCAGTCCTTAATTTCTGCTACCTTGGCTATGTCTGATATGATAATGAAAATGTATTAAAATATTGCCACTTCATGCAAAATATAATAAATACTATTATAAACAACCCAAACATAAATTTCTTTCGGAGCTTCGACCTTGATTATTAAGTCCCGTTAGTGATTTCAGGTGCGGAGCTCTCCATCCCCCGAGGGCATTTCCTCACCTTTTCGGAAAATGTGGAGTTTCATCCATCATAGCTAAGAAAACCACATGTCAAAGCTAATCGTCGCCAATGATTGGCAATAATGAGACCTTATCTTTCGACGACAAATTAAGGGGTAGCACTTTTAAAAGACAAATGGCTGGCGACCATCAGCCTTAATTTCCTGTTTTAATGAAAGAGAGAAAAAAAAAGGTATTTTTTGATAATTTACATGGATAACCCTTTTGTTTACCACAATATTAAGTTCGACGATAATGTATTAAAGTATGATTAAATATACAGGAAATGATGGATCGCCAAAGATACCTTGAAGGAACGCCAAATGGAATTCATTGCTATTCAATATTAATTGTTGCTATTTTTATCAGATTCGAATTTACATGACCACACGCAATATTTGATGAGATATTTTACATAAAAATTCGTTTTAGCCAAAGTAAAAACTTTCTACGAACTGAACATTTGTGTTTTGTTTTGTTTTTCCTACTAAACGAACTTTTTCTGTTATGTCATTTATCTGGCATAAATCTGGAATGCATTTGTTTCAATTTCAAGTTAAAGAAAATAATATGCAAGGTCATGTTTGCTAAATGACCACAATTATATATAGTTCTGATGACATTAATTACAATGTATCAATATTATAAATACTTGTTTCAATTATTTTCTAGTCTGTTATTAACATAATAATATTTGAATGCATTACAAACTGTTTTGACATAAGTAATGGCACCAGAATTACAGTTAGTAAAGAAAAAAGGTTATACATTTTTACCGCAATTTAATGTTAAAATCTTTCTTTAATAATGGGAGTATTTTTTTTAAAAATAAATAAATAAAAATAATGAACAAATTAAAAACGTAATTTATTAGAAAATAATTTCATCAATGAAACAATATCAAAATTTAATTAAATGAGTCATTTATAATTTAACTAAATAAGTCATAAGTCACTATTCTTGACAGACAAGTTAAAATAAGTCTTTAAAAATTTTACAGTAATTAAAAGCCTATAAATCTGCCACACAAATATTCTCAAAAAAAACTTTTTTTAAACGTAATTAAAATGAAAGAACAAAAATTTAAAGCAAATAATTAGTCCAGTGATATATTTTTTTAATCTTCATTATAAGTTTTAATAATTGGAAAATGAAATCCCTCCCCCTTTAAGTTCAAAATTTTAAAAAAAAAAAAAACATAATTTCTTACTTGAGACTGAAAATTTTTTAAAAANGTTTCAATTATTTTCTAGTCTGTTATTAACATAATAATATTTGAATGCATTACAAACTGTTTTGGCATAAGTAATGGCACCAGAATTACAGTTAGTAAAGAAAAAAGGTTATACATTTTTACCGCAATTTAATGTTAAAATCTTTCTTTAATAATGGGAGTATTTTTTTTAAAAATAAATAAATAAAAATAATGAACAAATTAAAAACGTAATTTATTAGAAAATAATTTCATCAATGAAACAATATCAAAATTTAATTAAATGAGTCATTTATAATTTAACTAAATAAGTCATAAGTCACTATTCTTGACAGACAAGTTAAAATAAGTCTTTACAGTAATTAAAAGCCTATGAAATACTTTTAAAGCCTATAAATCTGCCATACAAATATTCTCAAAAAAACTTTTTTTTTAAAGTAGTTAAAATGAAAGAACAAAAATTTAAAGCAAATAATTAGTCCAGTGATATATATTTTTTTATATTCATTATAAGTCTCAATAATTGGAAAATGAAGTTAGTTAGTTCCTTTAAGTTCAAAATTAAAAATAAAAAAATAAATAAAAAATAATTTCTTACTTGAGACTGAAAATTACAATTTTTTTTTTTTACATACAAATTGGAATTTGATAGCTATTTTAATCTCCCCAAAACTTGAATGTAATTTCTTATTTTTTTTTGTCTTTCAGTTGTTCTAATTAAATTGCAACATTTTTTTTAACATATAAAAATTTTTAAATATATTCAAATTCTTCATTAATATAAAACTTTTTGACATCTCTGCAGTAGAAAATTTCAATTTTTCTTTCGAGTATTATTTAGATTTTAAATTAAATAACTAGTTATAATAGTAAATTAAAATTTTTAAAATTTCCTAATTGTTTATTTTTCAAAATTTTAAACCTCTAAAAATGCACAAACACTGATAAATTTTAATGTATTATCAAAAAAATACAATGAGAATACAAATACAAATGCAATACAAGAAAAATACAATAAAAAAATACAAGAAAATCTATCAAGACTCAGAGATTTTACATAAGTTTAAAAAGTGAGAATTAAAAAAAAAAGAAAACAGTAAAAAGGACCTTTAACTAGTTGCAAATTTCACAAAAAAATTTTAACGTATTAAATTTTCTTAAAGACGTTCCCGACTCGCACCGAACACACTGCTGACGTAAAATATTTTAGTGGTAGATAGATCATGGGTAAGAGTCTCCTTGCCGTCGCGGTAACCGTGGGAGGTTTTTAACTCCTTGTAAAGCAAATGCGGGTTAGTTTCATCAAAAAGTCCTAATCAAAGGCAAGTTTCTCTCAATATTTGACACAGTTCTCTTGTCTTCTGGATTCGGCTCAACATTACAAGGCTACGGAGTTAAACATTAGTAGTAGAAAACCCAAAAATTGGGTTGGCTGTTCAACGACGGTTATAAAAAAAGTATTCAATCCAAACAATTTTTATTTTAACTTTAAAATAAGGGATTTTATTTTAAAAAAAATTAAAAATTCAATTGCCAATGAAGTCGTTATATGCTCAATTACTTGTGTCTTAAAAATTTCAACGTGTAAATAAAAAAATTCCTTCTTTTGACACTATAATCAGTGGTGTATAATCATTTTTTTTCATGTAAGAAGTTTTTTTTTATTTTATGCTATGTTATTCAATAACGTCAGTTTCAGTAACTTCAGAACTCTATTTTCCCTAATAAAGTAATTAAAAGTGAGATATGTTTCAAAACTTTAAAAAAAGAAATCTGCATAGCAACAAAAAAATGCATAAATCTTCCCTCCAAAAAATTCTCTCTGTTTAATCCAAAATCAGGTGTTTGTAAGTATAAACATCTAGCACTCAATTAACCCTAATGAAGAAATTGCAAGAAGAATTGCAGTTTCTTCTTTAGGGTTAATCGGACCCTAATGAAGAATCGAAGAATTGCAATTCAATGCTAAAAAAGAAAAAAAAAAGTCTACGTTAAAACAAAAATCTTATAAGTGTTATCGGTCATCACTAAGTATAAAATTTTGAACCCAATTTACCCTATCGAAGTAATTGCAAGTTCAATATCATAAGTTTCAAAACTCAAGAAAAAATCTGCATAAAAAATTTATAAATGTTCCATTTAAAATATCTTAGATATGCATTTGGCGACACTAAAATCTTGTGTTTTTTAAATGTTACATTCAAAACATTCTATCTGTAGACTCTAAAACGAGGTATTTTTAAATGTAAAAATTAAGAACTCTATTAACCCTAATGATGTAATTGAAAGTTCAATTACATATACAGAACACGGAACAGTTCTGGTCATAAAAGAAGAAAAATGCATAATCTTCGTAACAATGTTTACAGAAGGAATACCAAACGACATATTTTATTCTGGATATTTGACTGCAGGCCACACGAGTGCGACGCGTGGAACAATTTTTTTTTTCGAATAAATTACACATTTTGAAACGAAAATTCTTTTTTCTCTCCTCAAATAAGTACGCTGATGATAGTATTATCAGTTGTTTATCGAAAATTCTGAGCACTGCCGGCAATGAATGTTTTCACGATTCCGAATTTTGACTGTTCTTTTTATTGTTTTTGACGAGAGTGAAAAAAATTAAGCATTGTCATTTTTTCCCTTTAGATATGGAAACCTTGAGAGCCAAAGAAAACGATCGAACGTGAGAAAGATTTGAGTAAGAGATTGTTTCATATTTCTGGCAACAAGCAGATGGCTTTGATTATAGCAGATGACATTAAAAAGAAAAGAAAAAAGAAAAGAAAACGCGTCTTAATTTTTAGCTACTCATTTAAAAGCTTCCTTATCGTAAACTGTTTCAGTTTTTATCTGCCTTATTAGTTACTTTGATATGCAAATATTTTAAAAATCAAACTACTTACGCTAATAAACATAAAAATTAAATTTGTATACTTAAACTGAATGAGGCGTTTGATTGCGTAACGAGCACAAGCTACTTTCTTTCAAACAAATATTTTTTTGGAAAACTATTTGCGTTGAGAAGCATATTAGATAGGGTAGGGTACCTTTATTTAAGTCACACAAGAGCTACTTAATGAGCCATTGGTGTGTTTGAAACATCCCTGAGGTTGATCCGGAGACAACACACATATGTAAAATCCCATTTTACAGGGAAGACACATTCACGCACCATCCAGCCATCGGCAAATCGCTGTTTTGAATTGAACCAGAGCACCGATCCTTCTCCTATCTAGTACCCCCAGAGGTGCAGCAAGTATTAGGATTAAATTTATATATCTAAACTGAATGAGGTGTTTGGATAAGTGACAAGCACAATCTACTTCTTTCAAAAACAATGTAAACAAAAAAATAAAATAAATGTATGTGTTTACAAACATAAGAAATAAATTTTCTTTCCTGAATTGAATAAGGCGTTTGGTTACATAACGATCACAATCCACATCATTTAAAAACAATGTCACCAAAAAAAGTTTAAAAAATGCTTGTACTGACAAATATTAGAATTAAATATGTTTACAGAAATTGAAAGTCCCCACACAAGTCCCGCGAAGTCATTAGTTCGCTTAAACTGACTATTGATTGCTTAAAAAAAGGCAAATCAAATGTGACTGTTATAATATGTAATAAGCGTATCCTTCATAATGTAATATTTCATATTGTCAAAAACGATGAATAAATATTGTCTAAATTTGAAATTAATGCAACAATTAAGAAGTTTCTTTTCAATCATAAAAAAAAATGGTTTTCTAATTTGCTATTTAACAATCGATTGTTTTGTCTTGTTGCTACATATGAAAGTGTACCAAAGTTTTGCCGTTCTGTTAAAATTTGCTGGAAAATATTGAGTGATAAATAACAGAAATATTCTATTTGTCTACTCTGGCACCATATTCTCACTAGCACCCCCTTTCTCCGATAATAGGAACTTATTCTCAACTATAATAAAACAACTAGATGCCATATCAAGGTTCTAGAAAATTTTAGATTGTTTCTATTTTTGCAATGGAGTTTAAGATGGTTGCTCTCTTTTACATGAAAACGTGATTTGACTTGGCATCATATTAAGGTTTTAGCCGATTTAAGATAATCTGTCATCGTGCAATCAAGTGTAAATTGATTGGTCTTATTTGCATGAAAATGAGTGTCTTAACTAGGCACCCTATTAAAGCTTAAGCAAATTGAAGATGGTTAGTAATCGTACAATCAAGTTTTAAATAGTTTATCTCATTTGCATGAAAGTGTATCCACAATTTCACGAAAGGAGATTACTTTGACCACATTAATGTTTTAGAAAATTTAAGACTGATTGTAATCGTGCAATCAAGATTAATATAGTTGGTCTCATTTTCATGAAAGTGTGGTTTAACTTGGCCCATATTAATGTTTTAGCAAATTTAAGACAGGAAGTTAGCAATCGTGTAATCAAGAAGATAGTTGGACTCATTTGCATGAAAATGTGATTTAACTAGACACCATCATGTTAAAGATTTAACTAATTTAAGAAAATTATTAATCTTGTAATTGAGTTGGTTGGTCTCATGTACCTTTTAATATGATTCTACCTGTTACCTTATTATGATTAAAACATATGAATTCCATTCCTTTCCTTTTATTATAAAATTTTTAACTCTATATATTAAAATTTTTATCACTATATACTAAATCCATGGGATTATAACTTTTTTAGGGTTAATTATATGAATACAGAAAACTTTGCTTGTTCACGACATAACTTCATTTATTCAAATCAATAAACTTGAAACGCTGATTATCTATATGTTTGTTTCTCTTACATCAGCATCCAGTATTTTTCAGAATTTTTTAAGAAATTTTTATTTATTTTTTAATCAAAAAACACAAAGGCAAACATATGGACAGGCATTTTCGACCTTGGAGGTTTTCTTTTAAGAAAGAAACGGGGAAATCTCTCCCTCTTCTTTGGAATGGAAAAGAAAGAATGAGTCCTTCTGAAGATTCTGGCTTAATCCTCAAAATTTCGGACCCTCTAAAAAAAGATTTATCGTTTTTGCCATCTGTCATTTCTGATGGGGCGTGTGCTTGTTTTCCTTATCTTTTTTTACTTATCAAACCCCCCCCCCTTCTATTCTATACTTGTTCTTTTAAGTTATGGATTTTTTGGAGTTAGTACAAGTTTTGAGAAGGAAATGTAACAATTGATTGAATCCCGAAAATGAGGGATTTTAGAATTTGTAGGTCAGTTGAACATCTGTGAATCCCTGAATGAAAGTGAAATTTGTTGGAATAAACTAAGAAAATGAAGTTAATCGAATCAGGATTTACATCGGTCCGATGCCTCTGCAAAAAATATATTCTCAAAACTCATAACATTTTCTTCGTAGTTGACGTAACCTTTTCTAGGAAAATTATCCGAGAGCGCAATTCTGTTAGAAATTTCTCAGTAAAAACGGTTAAATAACAATTTATTTAATTGTTAATAAACCATATTTAATCAAAACAGTCAAATAACCATTAAAAAAAGATTACATTCAAACTGTTTAGTGTGAGAAAAAACGTTTATTGATTGTTTTTACATAATACAACCGTCCCGCAGTGGACTGATCGTTAAGACACGGTTCCCAGCAGATCACCGAAGTCAAGCATCACTGGCTACGGTCAGTGTGCGGGTGGGTGACCACTTGGATCAGTCTGCGTAGGGACCGAGGGTGTGCGGTATTGGTCCTCGTTAAACTGTGCTACCGTAAAGTGCTCGACTTCGCGCACAGGTCGTCGGGCTACCGAAGCGGGGGTGCCATCCCCTCCGCAGAGGATCAAAATTGTGATGGCATGTCTTCGGATCATCCTCCGGGATGTTTCCCAGACCATCGCCAATAGCCCATTGTGCAGCTCTAGTGCGATGTAAATTAACAACAACAACAACATAATACAACCAGAAAGTTACAATTTAACAACCAGAATTCTATCCGCGCCAACTAATCCCACCTTATAAAGTCATTTTATTCCATGAAGCTGGGTAAATACTGAAGCTGAAAGGGCTAATTGGTCAATCTCATGATCGGCTGAACAGGGGTTCGAATCCCAGGGTTTATACCAAAATATTTCTTCTGTTCCTTCAATACATAAAGAGGTTTTAGTGTCCTGTACTCTTCAATCGATGATCAATCAGTAAGTAATGTAACTATCATTCAAGCATAAATAACACAGCACAGAATGTCCGTTTAAGTTTCATTTTTATGCCGATCTGGCTGTGCAGTGGTCAAGAAGCACACTTCACATCAGTGAAGTCCTGGATTCGAATCCCGGACAAGGCATGTATGATTGTTCCTTCGCTATACTCTCTGTATTTACAGTGGGAGCAATGCTGGCCTGCCTAATAGGGTGTCCTGAAAGAGTGACCAACAATTCTGTTTGCCGACCGGACTGTGAAGGGAATCAGGGAATTGGCCTTGCATCGGAAAGGCTTTGAGTTCAAATCCCGGACAAGGCATGGATGTTCTTTCTTTCTCTGTACTATCTGTCCTTACTGTGGGAGCAACGTTGACCCACCTAATAGGGTGCCCCTGAAAGAGTGGTCAACAAATTTGACCTGTAAAATGCCTGAATTGGCCAAATGTTAGCACAGGTGAGCATGGGAAATAAAAAAAATTATTTTATTTTTATGGTTTGAAACTATGCTAGTTGTAGATGGTTACAAAACCATGTAGTTTTGTTTTCACTGCTTTTTAAACCGCACCAGTTGTAAACGGCTTCAAAACCATAGCGGTTAAAAAATGTTCCTAACCATAAACTTTGTGGTTGATCGGATGAACAGGCACGGTCGGTGATTTTAGCGTAATTTCTGGAAAAAAATTCTAACAGTGCTAGTTGTGGCGATTATTATTTTCACCTGTTTGACAATCTTGTCGAAAGCTAAAATTTAAAATTAAAATTGACTGCAACCATAATTAAAACATTGAATTAAATTATGCGTTTAAGTTGAAACATAGTATCGTGTAATTAACTTTCAGATGTACGAAAATATGGTTGAACTCAGAACCATATTAAACGTTGTAGCAAATATGATTCAACGTATATTCAATGGTACGAGCATTTTATGGTTCAAATCGCTTTATATTTCCATTAAAGCAATGTTATCAGCATCAGTTTTTGATCACACATCTTTTTTTTTTNTTTTTTTTTTTTTTTTTTTTTTTTTTTTTTTTTTTTTTTTTTTTTTTTGAAGAAAGATTCGCATACTCATTTTTTCAATGATATCAATTACATTTCTCAGAAGCAATCTCCAAAAACTATTTCATTCAATGATTATTTTAAGATGATCAACTAAACTCAGCCATTTTATAAATGAAGCTTAGATACTGAACACTTATGTAAACGATTTCAACACTACTTCTCTTAAAAATTTGAGTACATGAAATTACGCCTGAACTTTTTTTTAGATACACTATGTACAATATAAATTAGAAATCTTCTGAGAAAGCTCGCAATAAAATTGCGAAAATTTTTTAAACTGATTACTAATAGAAATTTTATCCTAGATTGGCCTGTGCCGGACAATTTTTGCATGAAAAAATTTAAAATTTATAAAAATCATTTTTAAAAGTAAATTTTATCCACGATTCGTGACAATTATTTAAAAATAAAACTTAAAATGTTAGAAGCCAATTAATAAAGCTTAATTCTGTACTCGATCCGTCTGCTTTACATTTTTAAATGATAAAATTTAAAAGGTATGCAGCTCATTCATAAATCTGAGCTTTATCCTTGAGCTGTTATACAGGAACATTGAAGTTTTTCAGGATAAAATTTAAAATGCATGATGCTATTTAAATGTATGAAGCTTTTTAATAAAGTTAAATTTTATTTTTGATATGTTTCTGTCTTACAATTTTTAATGATGAAATTTAAAACTTATGAAGAATATTAATAATGATACATTTAAACCTTGGTTCGTCTTCAATTAACGGTTTTGCATTTCAATGAAATTTGGTAAAGAAATGGCTTAGAACTGTTTAACTAAGTTTTACAAAACTTGCAAAATAGTACAGAAGAAGTAAATTTTTGATATAAAAAGAAGTCTCCCCTCCAATAACGTACCCCCGTAATTGCTTCTTACTCATCATTGTTTTTTTTTGTTTTGTTTTGTTTTTTTCTCTTAAACGTCAATATATTCTGCAAAATCACAGAACGTTTTGTTAACAAAATATACAATTATCGTAGCTTCATGGAACGTTTTTTTATTATGTTAATCGTAAATAAATAGACGATTACCTAGATTGGAAACATCTATATTTGGAAGAAAAAAAACCTAAAGAGTACAGATTGTGGGACTGATTAGAAAAATAGCTACAAATAAAATAATAAAAAATAACTTTTTTGTACCTTTTTGGCAGTAATTGTTTTTGTTTTTTTGGGTGGGTGGGCTAACAAAAACTTTTGGTAGGTTACAGTGTTCTTTAAATTAAATTACTTAATTAAACTTACTTAAACAAAAATTAAAAAATTAACGTAATTTAATAATTTTTTCTGTAGCTTTTAGCTGTAATTTTTTTCTCCTTTTTTTGGTGGGTGGGCTAACGAAAATGTTTCGCAGACTACCGTTTTCTTAAAATTAAATTACTTAATTAAATGAAAAAAATAAATGAAATAAATTAATTAAATTAAATGACTTTTTTTGTAACTTTTTGGCAGAAAATTTTTTTTGGGGGGAGGGGGGATGTTGCCTACGAAAATGTTTGGTAGACGACGATATAGATATTTATATACAGACTACCGTTTTCTTAAAGTGGTCTAACGTCTGGAAGCGAAATTCAAACTTGTGGCTGCGAGTCTCACACACCTAGATAATATTCACGAACATTAGATCTTAGAACCAGCTAAATTGTTTGGCAATAAAGTAAAAAAAACAATTATCATTTATTCTTTCAAGAACGAGTTTCGAAATGATCTTCAGAGACGTGCTAAACATACGAGGCAACACATGTACGGTTTCACATTTATATTTATATGCCATTAATGTAAATAAGTTATACATTAAGTAGACGAAAAATGATTACGACGAATTATAGATGAGTCACATCCCCTCAAACGACAGTCGTTTTAAAAAAATGACTTCATCAATAAGAAATTTATGACATTTTGATTGTATCAGCAAATAGATATAGTCACATCCATGTAAGAGCATTATTACTTTTATTGAGCCATTGAGTTGAGAACGCATAATCTGTTGATTAATCTGTATTATATATGATTTAGTCGTAACAATTGTCATTTTCGTGTTGACATTGAAGATTAAGAAGCCTCTCTACCTTCGCCATCTTGGATTTTTTTTTATATATATATTTTTGTATTTAGCAAACTTCTTCTTTTAACCGTCGTTGAACAGTCGACGCAATTGTGGGTTTACGACTACTAATGTTCAACTTCGTAATCTTGTCATTTTGAACCCACTCCAGAAGACAAGGGAACTCCTAGATCAAGTATTGGGAGAAGTTTGCGTTCGCGGGGGTCTTTTTAATGAAACTAACCCGCATTTGAGTAACATGGAGAGGAAAACCACGAAAATCTCCCACGGTTAGCCTGACGGCAAGGGGACTCCAACCCATCATCCGTCTACCACTGAGGATATTTTACGTCACCACTGTGGTAGGTGTAAGTCAGATGCGGAATTCATATCGATTAGCCATTGCTGATGAATTCGAACCTGGTTCACCTCATCGGAAGGCGAATGCTCTATCCCCTGAGCCCCCACGACTCACCTTCACCATCTTGGATTTTACGAATTATTTTATTTATCTTTTTGTACATAACAAACTTTTCATGATATAGTATTATTATACAGTTTTAAAAAGAGCCACGATGGCTCAGAGGATGGAGCTATATCAGCATGAATAGATATATCAGCATGTATATTACAAACAATATAATCCTTGAAATAGAACTTTATAGAGCGTTCACCTTCCGCTGTGGTGATCCGGGTTCAAATCCCAGCGATGGCTGGTAGATACGAATTCCGCATCCGGCTTGCACCGACCACAATGTTATAAATCTCGAACGAATTCTATTGGGACGAATTAGAGATCAAATGACGTATGCAGCCAAATCGACCCTCCTCATTGCGAGCATTCACTTTAGGAAGTCAATTCCTGTTGCCACCTATCAAAAACTGATGGAAAGTTTTCGTGTGCAGAGACTGTCATGGATGCAAAAGGTGGGACCAACATCATTATTAATATATGCCTCAGGAAGCTCTAAGTCAACCACAGGGTGGTGAGGATACTTTTGTCCAGATAGTGTATCCCGAATTGTGATTGGGTGGAGGCCTTGTGTTTCAGATATAACAAAAGATACTTGAGTAAATATCCATAATCAGTTTATTTATGAAAATTAAATAAAGAGAATTTTAAAAAAATATTTAGAAATTTCTCTCCTTGTCTCCGCCCCTACGACAGTTGAGTTCAGTCGAGAGAGGGAGGCGAGCCTCTTAAATTGTAGTGTTGAATTATTGTTTTCAAGGGTAATGTCAGTTTAATGAAAGGGATTTGCGAAATCAAACATTTCTAAATTTTTTACAATGTAAAAAATTTTGTATCAAATGACTATAAAAAGTACTGCACCCTCAGTGCCGGTATTTTTCGACCGCAAATTCTGAAATGTGATATACCGTAATGTTTACAGTATTATCTACTGTAGAATCTCTGTAATTAAATAAATGTTACTGGAAAACTAAGGTAAAAAAAATTATTTTCTTTTCCGATATAAGAGATTTCACGGATGCTGAGCTCGGGTAGTCAGTACTTTTTACCGTAATTTGTTCCGCAATTTTTGCAGTATAGGATAGAATTTCACTTTCACGTACCGTTAAAGATGAAGAAGGGTCGATATTTTGATAAACAATAAATTCAATTTAGATATAAAGTATGGTACGTAGGTAGGTGGTTTTTTTTTTCGTCGCACTAGATCTGCACAATGGGCTATTGGCGACGGTCTGGAAAAGATCCCGGAAGATGTTCCGAAGACATGACATCGCAGAGGGAATGGCTCTCCTGCGTTGGTAGACCGACGACCTGAGCGCGAAGTCGAACACTTTACGGTAGAACCGTTTCACGAGGACCGTCACCGAGCACCCTCGGTCCCTACGCAGGCTGATCAAATGGCTCACCCACCACTGGCAACGCAGCTTTTACTTCGGTGTTCCACTGGGAACCGTGTCTTTACCATAAGTCCACTGAGGGACGGTATAAACTATGATTGTAACCATCAAAAAACGATTTAACTTGCATTGCTGAGGAGGGGGATTTCAAGGATTCAAGAAATTAAACTGCGGTTAGCAGATAACAAAAAATAATGCATGAAAAGTACGAATGAGCTCTTTGGGTACATTTAATATTACATATTGTCAAAAACAAATTTCATTTAATTCATGAGATAGAACGTTCGTGGATCAGGGGACTGAGCGTTCGCTTTCCACTGAAGTGAACTGGGTTTGAATCCCAGCGTTGGCTGGTTACGCACCAGACACGCACCGACCACAGTACTGACGCAAAGTATGCTCTGTGGTTGCCGGATCATGAATTGGAAACTCTTTGCTTTCCACGCAATGCAAATGCAGGTTAACTCCATCAAATAGTCCTCCCACGAAGACAAATCTCTCCTTATACTCAATCCAGGTAGAGCCCCTGAATTAGACAGGCCGATTTATCATCTATTTTTGGAGCATAGAGATAACATAAGCACAATACTAACAAAGCGTTAACTTGCGAACTTGTTTGCTCCAATATTGCTTGATAGGTCAGCTCTGATAGTATAGGAGCCTTAAATCCAGGAATTCCCTTTTTTTCTGGATTGGGTTCAAACTGACAAGGCTACGGAATTGAACATTAGTAGTCGTAAACCTAAATTTGGGTCGGCTGTTCAACGACGGCTATAAAATAAAATAATTTATTATAAAAATATATATATTAAAAGATCCCAAAATTAAAAATGATTCTCTCAAATGATCCCAAAATTAAGAACGATCCAATTGCAAAATTGTTAACGATTTAATTAAAAGATCCCACCTTAAATTTTGTTATAATAACACATTTGGTTCCCCGCATTTAGTTTCCGATTCAATTGCAGTCCCGATTATCCGAGTTAATGTGGACCACGACTCACTCGGATAACCGAAAAACTCGGTTAAAGCGAAGAGTATATAAAAAAGGAAAGAAAAAGAGTAGATATAAATGTAATGTATTTAACAAAGATACAAAATTTACGCACCACATGCAATTCATATTATAATTAAAAGGCTTACTTAAGAACACTTAAAGAACATACTTTACGAAAATTAAAAAGTGTTTACTTAACAAAATCGTTTTACATTACTTAGGGGCTTTTCTGCATCAATGTTTCGCCATTTTTTTACGGATAACATGAAGGCAGATGACTCCTCTTCTTGTTGTTCTATATATTCAATAGCACTTTCGATAGCTTATATTCCATCTGTATGAGAGATATTTATAGGTTTATTTCCATCGTCACTGTCTTTATCATCTTCACTAGATTGGCGATATTTACGATCATTTCATTGGATCAAGTTGTTGGATTTCGTTTCCCTAAGTGTTTGGAAGATAAAATTCAGAATATTTTTTCGGCAGTAGTTTTAAAAATAAAAATTAAACTGAAACAAAAGAAATCCTTGAAATATTTGATATTTCGGTTAAAGCGGAAACTTGGATAATCGGGACTCAACTGTAGTTAAATTCGGATTTTTGTAAATAGCACAAAATGGCTATCTATTTATTTATTTTTTTTTAAAAAAGTACTGCTTAATAAAAAATACAATAGGACCCAAAGGGGCTCTGGTTTTATATTCCAAGGTTAGAAATAAAAAGTTTAAAACCGGTCAAACAATTTTAAATCGTTCTATAGAAAAAAAATATGCCACAGGCTGACGCTACCTATATATTTCATAACAAGTTAAAATGCGTTATCAACAAGTGTTAAAAATAAAATTTTTAAAACCGGCCACAATAGTTTTAAATCATTCTATCGAAAAAATATGCAACAGGTTGACACAACTTAATTATTCCAAAACAAGTTAAAACGCATTACTTTAATAACTCCAGCATATTATACACCATTATTTACGAAGTCCTTTTTTTTTTTCTTCTGCAGACAAAAAACCAGAAGTGCAATTTCCATTTTAAATAACCAAAATGATGGCACCCGTATGGCAATGATCGAGTACAAATTTACTTTTTATTTTTTCCGAGTGCTTGATTTCCAGCGACTTAAAACCGCATCTAGGAAAAAACCTTATATGAAAATGGATGCTGGCTTCCTAACGCCACTTTGGCGGTAAAGGTCAAGAACGGGCGACATTTTCCTTCAACTTTTCCTCCTCTCTGATAGATCTGACACGATGATAACTGGTACAGATTTAAGAGGTATTTTAGATGAGCACGTTTCATCTTAATGTTAAATAAAATATAGAAGAGCAAAAACTATCGGTGATTCACATGTGCGGGTGGAATTTATTGTTTGGCGAACTTTTTTTTAGAAAAAAAAAAGTTCTTGAGGAGATTTTAACCTTGAAATGAGTTCCTTTTTTATATATTAAAATATTAAAGTTTTTTTTTTTTTTTTTTTTTTTTAAATGAATCAGAGCAGAGCTTGGAATGTTGTCTTCAAATCTGTATAGTGTTTTACGTGGTCGGAAGAAAATAAGTATATGATAGCAATTCTTAAGGTACCCGACTAGTTTCGACAGCTTCTTTTTTTTTAAATATTAATATAAAATTTAAAAAAAACTAGTTTATTTGTTTTATTACGTGTAAAAATTTATAAAATTACCAATTAAAATCATTATTATTTTATTTTTGTTTCTTAAATGGCCATTTTTAGTTAAAAATAAGGCTTTTTTTTCTTTTTTTTTGCATATACGTAAAACATTGTAAAAAAAATTTCCATCCCCCAAAACAAAAAACCATTTGAGGATTTTATTTAGGAGGCTATCTACTATGTTTTGATATATTATCTTAAAAGCAATTGCATATACTACTGAATTCGGGATCAATGTAATTAAAAAAGCAAATGTTTAAAAATTTTCGCACTTGTCTTTGGGGAAAATCAAGCATGAAAAAAATGACTTTTTTCTCTTAGTCTGTAGTTCAAAACATGTGTGCTATAAACATATTTTTTCAGCACTTGAATTTTTATGGTTTATTCTATATTTGCTTGAACTCACTTTTCCAAAAACTTTTAATTTCGAAATGCCAATACAGACGAAACAGAATTTGCCAGGAAAAGTTTCGTCTACGTTATAGCGTTCTCTTGAGGATGTTACTAAATATTCCTACCATCTTAAAAAATTCGATTCACCACTGAACCATAATATCGGTACTATGAAACATAATACGGAGAATATTTGCTGCCACTATAATAAGGTACATAATTGAACGTATTTTCCGTTCAATTTGAATGGTTGCATAAAAAGTACTGTAATACAATTTACTGGAGCACCATATTAAGGTTTCAGTAAGTTTGCACAATATTATGGTTTATGACGCTTCCAAATCACTCACATTTTAATGCTTTTCAGCTATTTATTTAAGTATTTATTTGTTTGTAACTAATAATTTTATCTTTTCATTATTTTGAAAAACTTTTTAAGAAATAATTATTTGTCAATTGGTTTTTTTTTTCTTCTTTTTTTATTTTACTTATAATTTCAATACGATTTTTAATTTGACGATTGCGCAGCTAGAAGAAAATTTGAAGAAATAAGTCTCAGATCAAACGTCTAAACTCTATTTACAAAAAAAAAATTTCCTGATATCGGATCACCTTTATTTAGCAGAACAAATTAGGATTTTATACTCAGAGACAAATGAAAACAAAATCTGAATGCCTTCCTAGTACAGCCATTTCTATTTTTGCAGACTACTTTAAACGCTTAAAGGCCCATCATACAAATAATTTTGCTATAATATAGATTATCTATGTATGATATTATAAAATTCAATAACATATATATTTTCTTTCTCCGTTTTTAGTAGAATCTCATTTGTTATGAAATTTAACAAATAAAAGTTTAAAAGATTTTCCTTCAGAAGTCAGTCTTCCCAAAATGTTTTTTTTTATAATTCTTTTAAGTTAGTTAAAGCTTTTTATTTTTGAAAGCATTAATGTACCATCCTTGAGCATCACGAAAAAAAAATTACCATGAAAAAAGCATTGATGCCAACTAATTCTTTTTTTTTTTAACCTCTTTCCTTATAAAATCAATTCTAATGTTTACAAAAATACTGATAAATAAATCTCCAGAAAAGCTACTGTGAATGTACTGAAAAATTGCACCCGGATTGTTGCTTGCACCCGGCTAACCAAAAAGTATTTTTTTATTATTTAAAGTTCAAAACGAATTTTAAAAAAAGAATAATTCAGAAGTTAAATTTTTGAATGAAATGTACACTGCACCAAAAAAAAAAGGACGAGCCTAAATAACATTTGATCTTATGATCGGGTTTCACGTATTAGGACTCAATCTTAATAGTTCGAGGGGGTGACATCAAATATACTAATTAATGAATGCAAAAAAAAATTTAAGTTACGAAATCAGACACAAAAATGGACTTTCTCTGAACAAACATGCCTTTTTCCGATGAGTTCAGATTTCTGACCTCTAAAATAAAGGGAGTAGCCGCTATCTGGGAAATATAGTTCTAATAGTTCAATCAGGAGAGCTGTCTAAAGTTTGACCCCTTAATGTTAATTTTACCTTTGGGGAATTTTACCATATATCGAGATTTTTTTAAGCGAATTGAAAATTTTTTGCATATTATTCTAAAATTCTAAAATTCATTTATCTAAAGATAATTTCATGCAAAAAGTTGATTTTAGTAAAAATTTATTATTATTTTGTTTAAAAATAGTTGAAAAAGTTTTAAATCGTTAGATAAGCAATTTTTATACATAATTTTAAAGTATCTAATTTTACATGGCAAAATAAAAAATTTGAGTGAAATCGGTTGAATAGCACCTGAGAAATCCAATTTTAAAAAAGGCGCCGATTTCTCAGGAACTATTCAACCGATGGCTTTGCAATTTTGTAACTTAAAATATCGTCTACACTAATTAATTAGCATTTTTAAGGTCATCCTCTGAAACCATTAGGAGGGAGTTCAGGAACGTGAAAATCCGATCAATAAATCAGTTATTCAGAATCTCTTTTTTTTTTTTTTTTTCCGTGCACTAGTACATTGTTACAAAACGGTTTTTTAGAAAATAAAATTGCTAAATCTTTTGATGAGGAAATATTTTTTAGACTGCTACTTAAAAACTGCATAAAAGTGTAAAAAATTCCATAAAAAAAAAAAGTTTTGGTGGACTTTATTGATGAAAATAAAATTAATAACAGAATATCTTTAACAGAATTTCACAATTAAAAAAAGAAAAATTCATATGAATTTTGCCTTTAAAAAGTAGGAATATATGTTAAACAACGTTTGGAATTTATTAATTTTCAATTTTCTAAGAAATAGCTCAAAAATTCAATAGTAGACTATGTGAATGTATAGTGTCTACTGTTATTCGATTTCGGTAAGCCTTAAAAATTTATTTTGACTGCGATAGAAATATAATAATAATAAATATAATAAATTCTGATTTATTATTATTATATTTCTCTCGCTGCTATTTATAAGCAATAATTTCAGTTTTTTTAAGAAAAAATTACTAAAACAATTATTTAGCATATACGTTCTTTCTTCACTATAATATACATTTTAGAAATAATTAATGTAAAAAAGGTTTTAACCTTAATAATTCAGAATTTTTTCTAAAAATTAATTTTCTTGGCTTTGAATAGTGTATGGAAAAAGAATAAAATAATTTTATTTTAAATATTTTCTCGCCCTTCGTGAAAAATTAAAATTTAAAAAGTCTTACGCCCCTGGAATGCTCCTTAACCGTGTTACCAGCGGCATAGCAGCGAAAACAGCAAAAATATGTTTCATAAAATGTAGTGCTGCCATCTACTACTCTTTTTGCTAACAAAAATATATCCCCATTTCTGTTTTTGTTTTATCTTCGAATATGAAAAGGCGCGCATTTTTTTAAGAAATTTGGTAATTTCTCTAATTTCTAAAACCAAATCAAAGTAATTTATTAAAATTTTATTCGAAATAAGGATTTTGGTTTTTATTTACTTTTTATCATAAAAATGAGAAAAAAAAGCATTTAAATCATATTTATAAGCTCTAGAAAAAAATGTAAGTTTGTATGTAGTGCTGCCCTCTTTTTTCTCACGAGGAACTCATATGTTTTTACGATCTGTGACTTCTATAAATTTGAAACAATTATAAAATTAACCCTTAATTAAAAACAAACTCACTAACCTTGTTCATGTTAAAACCTTATACGCTGATATTAATCCTAATACTTTTTCATTGATACTGCATCCATAAATCGGTTTTGATTAAGGATAGTAAAAAATGACAAATTAGTATCATTTTAGGTGACATTTATTTTTCTTTGATACACAGAAAATATAGTCATTTATCAACATAAATAAACAATAAGTAATAATAAAGGCATACTAGCATGTAACAACAGCTGAAATAGAGATAATTGAAAGTAAATTTGTCACATAAAAACTTGAGTTAGGGATTTGTATAAAAAATGCAAAATGATGATAATCGATTGCACACGTTTTATAAACAACTTACAGCTTCTTGCGAATAATCAATCAAAATAAAAAATTAGTTAATATATATATATTTATTTGAAAAGTGTTTAAATGTCATTGAATCGTGCATGGCGAGGTAGTAAAATTTAAACTTAACTGCTGTATATTAAAAATCAAATAACTACAAATCGAACTACAAAAAATCTATATATTAGCAGGTTTATTACATTACATAGATTAGTATATTGCATTACAAAAAATCTTATCCTTGAAATAAAACCTTATAGAGCATCCACCTTCCAATGAGGTAAACCGGGCTCGAATCCAAGCGATGGCTGGTCGATACAAATTCCGCACCCGGCTCGCGCCAACAGATATTAAATATTCACAGGGATAAACGGATCAAGGGTGAGTGTAACTTTGCAATCAGGCTAACCGTGGGAGGTTTTCGTGGTTTTCTTCTTCTTTTAACGCAAATGCTGGTTAAATTCATCACAAAGTCCTCCACGAAGTCAGACTTCTCCCAATACTCGAAGTCAGACTTCTCCCGACTTTCCCTTGTCTTAATATGTTCAAAATTACAAAGCAAAGGAATTGAACATTAATAGTCGTAAACCTAAAATTGGATTGGCTGTTCAACGACGATTACAAAATAAAATAAAGATTGAAAATTCAATTACCATTCTCTTCATTTAATTAAAATATGCCGCCTTCATGTCTGTCTTTAAATAACAATTTTGTTTCAATTATATGTCATCGTTTATTTCTAACAAAATTTTCTAAATCGAAATTTTCTATGTAGGCAGCAAATACATATAATTGGAATATATATATTTCAAGAAGTTATTTAAAAAGAATTTTCACAATTATTTAAGAAACAAATTTTTTTTTGTTGAATATTTTATGAAAGAAATAAACTGCAGACAGAGAGTGAAAATTCTAAATATACTTCTAATCCTCTTTATTCAAATTTCACAAATGAACTTAGAAATGTACTGTAATCGGCTGTAATGTACTGTAACTGTACTGTACTGTACTGTAATCGGCAATGTTTTAAATACCATATATTTCAAAATACGTAACACTGAAAAAAATTATGGTAAAACTACTACATAGTAAGGTAAAAGGAAAAACAAACAAAAAAACGTAATTCTGGTAATAAAACTAAAATATATAGTGTTTAAGCCATTCATTTGGTATTGTTTCGTTCATATAGTAACGGTTTACTGGAAATTCTGATTTCCAAAACTGTAGTTCTGATAAAAAATCCGAAGCTGAAAAGTAAATTTAACCAAAAATAAATGGTTTTTATGCCATGCTCTAAAGTATCTTGATAAAATGACCAAATTTTGCCCCATATACCGAATTTTATCTCATATCATAAAACCATATTTTATTGTAAATTTTACTAAAATCATTGCCAGAGAATTTCAGTAAAAATTATTGATCTTTTTGGTTCCCATAGAGCCAGGAACAAAGTACATTTTACCCATATTCAGATAGTTTTGAAAATACTTTTTTTCAATCATAATACCAGTCTGTCATCCAATCACAATTTGGGATTTATGCTTTAGGTATTTCAGATTCTTTACTCTTATTTTTTTTTTAATCTGATAACATTATATCTTTATAATTCGGCAATCGGAATTTTTTGGAAGGTAATTTCTTACATAGTTATCTCTTTTTTAATTTTTAATAAATATTTTTGTTTATGCTTAATTTAAAAGAAATTGTCGATAGCATCTGACTCGGTTTTCATTACTTCAAACAGTTATAAAAGAAAAATTTTAAGCATCTAAAAATTGAGAAATATATAGTCTTATATAGTCTTGCTGATTTGCTTTAACAATACATTTCCGTAGTAGTTTTGAAACTTATCAAGCACTATTTGTCCTGATGTAATTAAATGATTCCCGTTAATAAAGCGATTCCTTTTCCCATATGAAAGGTGTTGTGCTGTGAAATTATACTCTGTCATCAAAAGATTGTTTAGAACAAGTAAACAAAATGTAAAAGGCAACCCAATATCCAAAATGGCGAATGAAGAGGCCTCATATTAGGTCTAATATTAGGCCTCATAGGGGCCTAAAATTTGTTAAGAAAAAGTGTAAAATTAAATTTGTTAATAACAAACGTATTTAGTGTTTGTTAAAAACAAAACGTAAAATGTAACATAAAATCGAAGATGGCGAATGAAGTTGCCTCATATGAAAGTATCTTTCTTAAAAAAGAAATTGTTCAGCAAACATTAATTGCATATTTTTCTTAATTTATGTATTTTATTTAAGTAAAAAAAC
Organism: Parasteatoda tepidariorum; assembly: GCF_043381705.1. Lineage (NCBI taxonomy): Eukaryota > Metazoa > Arthropoda > Arachnida > Araneae > Theridiidae > Parasteatoda > Parasteatoda tepidariorum. The sequence goes on from NC_092213.1 coordinate 6,481,036, forward strand.
ACGAATATTGTAATCAACGTTGAGAGGAAATGACGCACTTCTGTTCACTAATATCTTTTTAAAATATCAGTTTTTCACCTATATTTCAGAAAGCTTTTGAAAATAAAATATTCAAATAATAATTACCAAAAAAAGAAGAAGAAAAAAGTGCAATTTGGTAAAAATTTTATTATTTGTTGTATAAAAATATACAGTTATATCAAACTTTATGTAAAAATACAGTATACACTATTTAAATAAATCAATTTAATAATTCTATTCTATGTACTAATCTTTTAAAAACACTTAAAATAACCATGGGCATACAACTAAGAATGTTCAAGTTGAGCAAAAACATTAAATGACGTCTTTTTTATAAACATTACTTAACATTTCTTAAACATTAAGTTGATTAAAAAATATTAAGTAAACATTTCAAAATAGTAAAAAAATAGGATAGAACTCGAAAATTAAAAAGTTATTAGCATTTTCTGTAATGAAAAATATTCATTACAGAAGAAAAGATTTTTATTTAGATCTTTACATCTAAGTTTAAAAACAATTCATAGAAAATACTATTTTTGTCTTGTTCATATTTAGCAGTATTCCCACAAATATTTATTTATAAACATTACAAAACATGCACATGTTATGTAAATATCTCTCAAACACGCAGATAAATATAATAAATAATACATATAAAATATAACATTGCAGCAATTGACTGTCATTGTAAAATATCTAGAACATTTTGTCATTTCTCGACAGTTTTAAACACTTAAAATATTATTTACAATGCATCACCTGTCATTTTGTTCTAAAAAGTCGCTAACAATATTAAAATTTCTCTGTGAAAGTGTACTTCATTATCGAATTACAAGTTAATCGGCAGTTATTCTTACATATCAGCACAATAAAATGAGTATGATCAATGTGTTACTGAACATGTCAATAAAAATATCAATAAAAAAGAAAAAAGAATGCCAAAACCTTTCAGCATAAAAGAAATAAATAAAAATTGAAGTAAATTGATATTTACATATCAATGAAACATTGTCTTAAAAAAAGTATACTGTGAATGACCGAAATCAGGAGAATGTCGACTTTCACCGGTGAATGTCAACAATCACATAGTCGCTTTGGTGAATGTCCGAAATATTTGTTATATCTGATTTGATATTAATTTATTCGTTAATTTTATTATATTTATTCGATTTTTAAGATCTGCTGAGGATAGATTAGGAGAAGTATCAGTGTTCGGAGTACCGGTTAAATGCATACTGGGCAGTGGCACTTGACCGTAAGAAGCATTGATGTAGGGAATACCGGGCAATGGCATTTAACTAGACCTAGTATATATTTCGGACATTTACCACAGCGATGTTGCGATGGTCAACATTCACCGGTGGAACTTAACAACCACTAATTTTGGTCATTTAAATATTTACCAAAAGTCATATGATTAAACAAACTATATTGATTCTATTATTTAACACAAGTTTTGAATAATTCATAGTTTATATTAAAAATTTCAGCGTAGCACCTTTTATAACAGTTTATTTAATTTCATTAAACACTAAACTTTAGAGTAAAATAAACATTTATATGTTCGAAGTCATGTGCTGAACATGTACGAATAACAGTATTTTTTCACGTTTGTAATATTCAATGTAAGAAGAACATTGAATCAAACTTTAACAAATCGAAATTGATTAACAATAAATAAGGCACTGAGTCATCTACAAAACGACTAACAATTGTATCCCTTCAAGTAATAAGCGATTGAACTTATAAAATATGAATTTAAATCTACTCTTAAAGAATAATTTTTGTAAATACTATGCTCAGTTGTAAAGAAGGGCAATTAATTTGAAGTGTTAAGCATGAAAAAATATATATTATTAAATAATTATCATAATTCATCAATTAATTTTTAGCAATAACAAAGTAGCATTTGACTGTTATAAATGGTTATGTCCTATAAATCTATATTTAATGTAGTACATTACATAAATGCATAGTCTAATGCATTATTACGTTTCGACATCATCACATTTTGAAGAAAAAAATATGATATGCAAAATAATATCATAATATATGTTTTAAATATATATTTATAGAATATTTAACCATTATATTTTAATTGTTTGTCATTTAATAAGTATAATTTAATTATACTGAATAGTTTTTGATATGAACTTGAAAAATAATTTACCATGTTAATTTGTTCTAATACTAAAATTAAGAAAAATAGTGCTAACATTTTTATTTTTTAGCGAGACTGTTTTGAGAACCATGATTTAACTACTTTTTTATTTTATTAAAACACAAATCTAGTATTATTTTTAAAAAAATATTTTTAATAATTTGTCTTGGTTCTTTACTCTTACTGAAGATTTTAATTTTCTAAATATTACAGTCCTAATTGTTTTGGAAAAATATAAATTCTTAGATCATTAACTAAAATGAAAAATAAATTTTCCCATTTGAAGTAATTTTTATCGCATTAAAAAAACGCATTTAATTTTTGAGGTAGAAATTATATCTCACACATCTCGTATTCTTCTTTTACATTTCAATTCATCTAGTTAATCTATATTTACTTTTAATATTAGGCTTTGAGTTTAAACTACTTAATTCAAAGAATTAATCATGTATTGTTATATAAATCATTATATATGATTACATGTGTCTGTGCCGCCTGTGCTAAATTACTTTGTATGCGGAATTGAATCGAACTCTTACATTTCATTAAAGAATGCATATTTATCAATAAATATAGAAAGCTGGTTTATAAAAATTAACACATTTGACAATTCAAAAATATAAATATAAATTTTAAATCATATATAAATAGTACTTAAGCTTTAAAAATATCTTTTATAAAATGTAAACTTTAAAAAATTTAATACATATGCTAACGTTTCTTAATTTCACAAAGAGCATAATATCAATATGTATCTATCAAAAATATAATTAATTCTATCAAGAATATTAATATATATACATCAAGAATATAGTTTGCTCTTTCTTAACATTACAATATCACTGAGATCTGAAAAGCTTTGATTTAAGATTATAAATATCACTTTGAAGTAAAATTTTTCAACTTTTTTTGAAGCTAGTAAAATTATTAGTCAGACATGTGAAATATTATAGTTTTTCCTTTTAAATTTCGGATAAAATATTTTCTTCTCTTTTGCCTTTTAGTCATGATGATTTAGAATGAAACTTCTGACTTCAATTTCTGAGTGCGGAGAGTGTATATTTCAAATGTTCGATGAGTGCTTTTCTCGAAGGCAGTGTGCACAACAAAGTCTCTGTCCAATATTCTACATAAGTGCGGTATGATGTGTCCAGTATCTGAGACGTTTATTTTTTTCTTTTCTTCTCAACATCACTCCACTCTTCTTAGGAATTATCACTAATTCGGAATGTTCTCTCTTAGAGTATGTATATAAGCATCTAAAATAAAAATAAAGGTAGCCGTTAGGAATTATCACTAATTCAGAAAAACAATTAAAATATCGCTAATTCTTAGGAATTATCACTAATTTGGAATGTTCTCTCTTAGAGTATGAATGTAAGCATCTGAAGTAAAATACAAGAATCCGTTAAAAATTATCACTAATTCAGAAACACAATTAAAATATCACTATTTCTCATGAATTATCACTAATTTGGAATGTTCTCTCTTAGAGTACGTATATAAGCATCTAAAATAAAATATAAGAATCTCTTAGAAATTAAGACTAATTCAGAAAAACAGTTAAAGTATCACTAATACTTAGGAAATATCACTTATTCGGAATGTTCTCTCTTATAGTACATGCATATAAAGATCTAAAATAAAGTACAAGAAATCGTTAGGAATTATCACTAATTTAGAAAAATAATTAAAATATCACTAATTCTTAGGAATCATTAATTCGGAGCTTACTCTCTCAGAATAAATAAAATATGCATCTGAATCAAAATATTAACAATCATTAAAAGAGCAATTTAAGCAAAAATTAAAAATATTTGGAACTTTCTTTAACGAACCATTATTATAAACAGTATCGTGAAAAGAAAAAGCTCAGCACATTAGACATAATATATCGGCATTAGCAACACCGTGTAAATTTAAAAAGAAATTAAACATTTAGCAATATCATTTGATTTTAAAAAGAATAAGAACATTTTGTAATATAGTCTTATTTCAAAGGTACAGAACAATATCATCTTATTTTAAGAAGAAATGGAACGCTTATCAATCTCGTCTGATTTTTAAAAGAAATGGAAAGCTTAGCACGATGTCGTCTGATTTGGTAAAAGTTTATATTAGGATGCACCTCCATTTTTTATGTTCTTGCAGAAAACAGGAAAAATGACATAGAAGCATAAAAGTATATATATATCAGAATATGAATGTTCTGTAAGTACAGATATATCAGAATATGAACTTACCTAAGAAAAAGATGAGAAATCTATGAGGTCCGCTTCAGGGCTGAGGCTAGTTTGAGGAGATGAACCTGCTGATCCTGGTGATCTTGGGTTCCAAGATATGGCTTCTTCCCACACGTGATTTCCCATACTGGATGACCCCTCTGACGCCATCCCCGGCCATCGACCATCGTCCGAATGACTGCTGTTTTGGTCGTACGCCGACAACGGAGGTTCCAAAAGATATTGCAGCTGCTTTATGTACTCAATGGCTGACCTCAGTGTCTCCATTTTACTTAACTGATAAGAAGAAATTAAAAAATATTATAGATGGTTTAGGAAAAAAAACAGGTTTTACAGAAACTTCATTTCTCATCAAATAACACACACATATATACACATATATATTTATATATATATAGATATATAGATATACTACGGAACAAGGCATAAACCTACTACTCTGTATACACTCTCAAAACTAAAAATCTCACTTTTGACGATTCAGCAAGCTTTGAGCTGCATTTCATTAATTTTGAGAATCATTTCGTTAAGAAATCACGTGTTTTGTGACGAAACACAAAATATATGACGAAAATGTTTCCTCATCTCGGAACCTCATTGCAGTGCATTGAGAGATATTGCAATCCGAAATGACCAAACTAGAATGAAGACTAAACGATAGGAACTAGAGTAACGAAATATTTATTTGATTTTGACGAAATTCGTTTCCTCGAAAAAGTGATGATAGTTATTTCTTCCCTTTGACGAAATGTATAAACCAGGAAACAGTGTTGTGATACACATGGGAAGTTTCATAAAATTTGAGTCTCCATTTTTTCCAGAGTATTGTTTTCTGTTTAGAAAATGAATTTAAAAAAAAGCTGCTACAGAGTTTTTCATCATCACACATTGTTTGTTTTCATTAGAACAATGAATGACTTGTGGACCAATAAAATGTTCTTTAATTACTTGCATGCTATTGCCCTTAATAATTACAATAGTAGTGCTATTTAGCAATAGATTAAAAATTTAACCATTTCTAATCATTTGGAAAGTCTTATTTTTAGTCATATAAATTCTATTAGAACAAGACTGTGTAGTAAGGAAACAAATATGAAGCATTCATATTTTTATTATCTGTACTGTTTTCTCATTGAACAACAAAAAAAGCACCGAGTTTCTATTGCACAGTGTTTCTACATAGTGGAATAAAGATGAATAAATTTTGTTTTATGCTTATACTAAACAACTTTGACGATCAGTACAGTCACTTGTCTCGTACAATGCATAAACTTTAATGGTAACCAATTATTATACAATATTCAAGTTATGGCTCGAGAGGTGCGTGAGGAAGTAAACGGCTTAAAATTCCGGATCAAATTACGTTATAAAGTACCGACATCTTTCGTAAAATCAATTTTTACCATAAAATAGTATACCGTATTTTACTGAAATTATTACTGTAAAAATTAAACAATATCAGATTTTTTGTTCCATAACATGTTTCGGTAAAAATGGATTTTACGGTAGAAAATATCGGCATCCCGAGTTTCGGTATATTTTACCGTAATTTAATCCGGAGTTTATTTCAGTGTAATACAGCATTAAAATGAGGTTTTTTTTATATCTTATCCCACGAAGGAGATGGAAATGAATTTATTATTTCTTCTGCCAATACAAAGTCAAAATATCCCGAACTCATACTTATGGTCGCTTGTGTGATTAAACGTTGTGGTCGTTGTGGATTTAAATTATTACTAATATTCAATACATAGAGAACTTCGACAATATCACGGACATCAATTGAAAGTAATTAAAATTGAAATCAAAGTACTTTTTTACCGACAACGGCTAGTTATTATAATTAGTTGTCCATTTTAAAATCTGACCAAGTCCTTTTAGCAACTTCGTACATTCAGTTAAAAATTTTAGGTTTGCTTCAAATTTAAATCACTTAAACTATGACTGCTTTACTTAATTATTTATTTATTTATTAGGAACTTTGTTAAAAATACCCTTAAATAATTTAGACTTTAGAGGTAATCTAGTGGAAAAACTTTGGTTGCGAAAAGTAAGAAAAACGAAAACCGCATCCAATATTTCTCAGCTACTTAAATTTTCTCCATGCGTCTCAGCTCTCAAATATGATACTACAAAAATTATATATTTGGGGCAATATTACTAAATATGCAATCTTGTAACGTAATATAAAAATAAAATATCTCCGATTTTGAAAGTTTTGACAGAGGCGTTCCTCTTTATGTAGTATGTGTATGGTGCAAGCATTAGATTCTACTATAAAAATTTTTTTAAAAGAATTGCCAAGTTAGGAAGAAAAAAACTTAGTTAACGGTTTCAGCTTCAATATTATATTTCGTTGCTGTATTTTTATCTGAAATAGTTATGTGCTATAATTTATTGTACACTTTTCTATAGCCAATTCACACTTCAATTGCTACACATGTGTTAAAAACTTCATTTTGTGTTCCAGCGAGAAAATGGCACACAATTCATGAGAGAATGGTACTATTTTATTTTAAGGGAGATTATATCAAATCAATTTATTAAAAAAATTACGAGCCGTTGTAGGTTAGGTGTGTATATATGTATTTGTCAATTGATACTATAGAGTTTGTCAATTTTTAGCATAAACTCTAAATTTTACAGAAACTATATGCGAATGATTAAAATTTGCAATATTTTGCGAACTTAAAATCATTACATTTGTAGTCTAAAATTTTTTGTAATGATTTAATTATTTATATTTTACTCGTTGTGTTCAAGTATTGAATTTTTTCTGTCAATTTTTGTTATACCTGTAGCATCGAATTAAACTATTAAATTTCTAAATAAATCAATTAAACTTGATGAACTTATTACTGTAAATTTACTATTTGTAGCAAAATTGACAAAATTTTTTAAAAAAAGAATAAATAAATAAAAAATATATAAATAAAACGATATTTGATATTTGGTTTTAAAACTCAAAGTAAGATTATAGATATTGTAACTACAATCGAAACATTAAATACAGTTAATTGTAGTATAATTACAAATATGTATATATTATACATAAATGTATGGATTGTTATGTATATAGTAATTTATTATATGTTACATTTTTTTTTGTACAACCATTGCATCTATTTACTATTGTATATTTATTTACACTATTGTTATTGTTATTTACACTATTATTATATTTATTACTATTGTATATTTATTATGTAAAAATCATAACAATTTTTTATATGACATATCTTTGAAGTACGTAAGTGTAAGGTTTTGTGTTATGATACATTTGCCTTTTAAAATAATTACAAGAAATTTTTTTTTTGCATAATAATTACATAGCAAAAATACTCAATATCAAACTAACAAATTAATTTGTCATTGGATATTTTTTTGTTATTTAATAGTTCATATAATAAAAATTTTTATGTTTTATAATAAATAAAATATTAAAACTTATAATATAAAAATAAATAATATAATATTATAAAATAATATAATATTACAAAAAAAAATTTATGATGCGTCTTACTTTATATAATCATTATGAAATATTATTATTAATTATTATGTTTATAATAACAATATGAAGTATTGTTATTATAACCATTCGCAATATTTATTGTAGTTTTATATCAATAAACATATCACAGTCATATCAGTGTGACATATAATAACAGTATTCTGAAAAGAAGACTCACTTTCTTTCTCGAGTTTCCCTGTGGTAGGTACTGCCTGAGGGTGGCGAAACCGTGGTTGACGAGGCGCACCCTCTTCCTTTCTCTCTCGTTGCGCCGTGCCATCGCGTTCGGTGCTTTCTGTTGGTGGTGGTGTCCCGACACCACCGACGGTGACAGTCCGGGAGGTAGGGGCTGCCGGAGTCTATCCGGTATAAGGGCTGGAGGTAGAGAAGGTGGCGGAGAATCGTCCGGGTGAGGAGAATAGATCTTCAGATTGGGAGAAGAGCGATACTTGATCGGGAGATCTGCGAATACACATAGTCTTTTAAGGAAGTGTTACAATAATAGACAACATTTTAATAAGATCGTACAAATAAATGTTAATAAATTGGAATATTACAATAAATTGAAAGTTGAAATTGCAGCTGTTAAAATAAAATAATTATCAAAAAGCCAAAAAACAACGTGAATAAATCATACTCTTAGAAATTTCTCGGAAAAAAATGGTTTAATAACAATTTATTTCATTGTTATTTTACCATATTTAAACAAAACAGTCAAATAACTAAATCAAAAAGCAAAAAATCAAATATCAAAAGGCAAATCTAAATCAAATATCAGAAAGCAAAAAACAGCGTGAATAAATCATACTGTTAGAAATTTCTCGGGAAAAAATGGCATAATAGCAATTTATTTCATTGTTATTTCACCATATTTAAACAAAACAGTCAAATAACTGTAAATAGACGGTATTCAAACCGTTAACTGTGAGAAAACCGTTTATTTAACATTTTTGCCTATTACGGTTAAATAACCAGAATTTTATCTCACCAAACAAGCCCACCTAATGAAGCCACTTAGTTACTTGTATCAGCGTACATATTATAGCCGAGAGGGCTAATCTGTCACTCTCATGATTGATAGAATGGAGATTCGAGTCCCAGCGTTGACACCACAATATTTCCTATATTGCCTTTAACACATGAAGAGTTCTAATGTCCTGCGCACTCTAATGCCCATTACCTAACCAATGCCCAGAAACAATTTTTAACGGTTTTGAAATCACGCTAATTATAAATGGTTCAAAAATTATATAATTTTGCATTCATGGTCTTATAACCCCACTAGTAGTTAACGATTTCAGAACCATAAAGGTAAAAAAAAATTTTTTCCTTAAACTGTTTTAAACTTTTTAAACTTTCTACCGTAAACTTTTACTATAATTTTTGATTGAAAATTATAACAGCGTACAAATGAAAGAACATAAATGAACATATTACAGTTTCAGTTTTATAAACATTAACCTTCAGTTCTACAAACAAGAACATTTTTGTTTCATTCAAATTGTGTTTTGCTTTAGTATGCATAATACAAATTGTACCCTATCCATTGCTGAAAATAGTTGCCATTACTTTTAGTACTAAAACTAATAAATGTAAGAAACTTTTGTTTTTATAATAATACAAATTTTATGGATATAAATTTACTCGAAATATAGTTTTTTTTTGCTAAATATTTATTTTTGTAAGGAAATAAGATATATATACCAAGTTTAAATATTAAACTTTTAATCCTTTAATGCCCAGTTCGCTTTTTTTTTTCAATAACATCTTGAATATTAATTATAAATATCAGGAAACCTACTGAAAAGGAGTTGGAAAAAAAACGCTTACACTCATACATTTTTATCTGAAAAAGTTGATAAATACTCATAATTTAGAGGCATGATTTAAAATGCTGATAAAATTATTGTGGTTCTGATAAAAGCGTATCCTTACAGTTGTATTAATTAAAATACTTAAGGAAAGCAAATAAATCAATAAATATTTAAATGATTCAACACTTTGCTCCTAAATATTTCGAATGATATCATTATTTCATTTATGCCAAATTTCAGATTAAAAAAGGCTACCTTATCAACGGAATGCTTGAAACGAGCTCCCATTTATGAAATTTGAGAGAAAAGAATACTTAACAATAATGTATACATTGTTACATACACATATAAAGTATATAATGTATACATTGTTACATACACAGATAAAGTATATAATGTATACATTGTTACATGTACATATACATGTATGTATACATAAAGACATTAGTACTTTTAAAACCGTCCCATCTATGAGACAGTATGTAGATTGTGAAAAATGGTATAGGGTGTACTTAAAAGTATATGTCGTAGCATATTAAACACTGAAAAAATGAAGTAAGAAAAATTGAAAAACATTCATATTAATATTTCATTGAAGTATTTCACATTATTTTATTTCATTTTAATGAATTGCAATTTTTAAGAATAATTATAATTGAGTTTCACTTACATAATAATTTCTTCCTACAATATTTTTTATACTTTTTTGTTTTGAGTTTTCTATTCTAGGTTTGAATACAGTTTGCAATATAATTAAATAAAAAAATGCAAAATAAATAAAATTTTCAATAAGCATCTAATTTCTCCACATTGATATTTCTTTAAACTTTTGCCAATAAATTTTGAACTGTAAGAAATTTGATTAAATGTAATATTAGAGCATTTTAATAGTAACACAATATGATATATATTTAACATGCATTTNTTTATATATATATAAGTAAATATTCAGTGTACATTAAGCTAAGTTTACCTTTTAAATATTTTTAAGAAAATAAAAGTTTGAGTTTGAAAGTATGCTTTCTTAACTATCAGTTGCAATTGAAAGTTAAAAAAAAGATCACTAAGTAAGTGATTGACATTGGATTAAAATTTATGACAGAATTTTTTGAGCATTAATTGAAAAAAAAAAAGTGTCATTATTAATTTTCGTTTCTACGAAAAAGCTGTAAGTGCTGTAAGCGCTGTAATTGCAAGTGAAATGATTTAGCTATTTATATTAGAAAAAATAGTAAGTTAACTCAAATTAGGTTTTTACATGTATTTTATTCCTAACCGGAACTTGGTTATTATAAAAAGCTTAGTACCAATAGTTATACTTTCGAATATAAGTGTTTCTTTTGAAAATCTTGTCTCAGGTTTAAATTGGTGATAATTCTTAAGTATATTAAAAGAAATAAATTAAATACGTTATTCTCTAAGTAAGGTTAAAGAAATATTTTCAAAATATTTAATTTCACTCACAATTAGTCCCAAAAAATGACAAAAATAAAAGACATTTTTTGTTTTAAAAAAAAATTGAAGATAAGTTTTTCAGTTGTTTTCTAGCAAATGGTTTTTTTTTCTTTTGAAAAAATAAGAAAAACGATTTAAAGTTTTTTAACTAAAAAAGTTTGAAATGTTTTAATCAAAAGCATGTTGATGCTTTAATTTCAAATACTGTCATTTTTCTCAATTTTTAAAAAATAAAATTACTTATCAATCAAATATTTAAAAATTAATATCTTTCTATGCGAATCAAAATATATAATATCATGTTTATTTTCATAAAATCTCTTTAATAGATACATAAAAATTTATCTGCAAATTTGTTACAAATGAAAATTGTTTATTTTAAATCCATTCAACATTATAACGTAATATTATGTTGTGATGTGAATTAAAGATTATTCAAAACATGGTAGGGCATTTGTGCTTAAATTTACCTGATATTTTTTTAAGTATTGACTACCATTTTAGTTCCAATGCATCGTATTCTCCTAATTTCAGTTCAAAATATAAATAATAATACTATAAATAAAATTTTATTCACATCGGGGATCACAAAATAATATTAAATTGAAGGAAAAAGAAAGAAAAAAAAAGCTTTAAAAATCTGAGAAATCACAACTGAAGAGGGCGTTTGTAATAAACATCAAAACAAGTTTAATTATAATTAGTTTTGTCTAATAAGTGTCCTCCTTTCATGTGCTATAATTTATCAAAATTTAAAAGTACTTTTTTTTGTTGTTTCCCTGAAATTTGTGATCCTAAATACGTATAAACTTTTCCTGTTCATGTATGCAATTTAGCTGACACAATTTCTTTAACAATATTTAATTTCATTAAATAAATGAGCATTAATTTAAAATAATTTATTTTCTTTAATTTTAATTTACTACTAGAGGTCTATATATTTGCTCTTGCACGGCAATCCATGATCCATTTTACTTTCTCTGTTAATTTTATCTTTAATGCAAAAAATTTCCATAAGTAAAAATTACACTGGAAATCAATTTTAATTTAAAAAAGATGCATACAAAAACTAAAAAATCACAAAGTTGTGAGAAAATAGTTCTTAATATTAATTACAAAATGATTATTAACAAAATAGGTAGCAGATAAAATATATAATGTGTTACTTCTACTTTAGGATAAATCTTTCATTTATGTATTGCGGTGACTTAAAAATTCCGTTAAATGTCATTGCGGTTTTCACACCTCCTTAAACCACAAATATATTTATTTATAGTAAACCAGTTTCTTATGTTAACTTATACGTACTTCTGTTTGGTTTTTAAAATAAGAAATACGTCAACTTTCCATTATTGTTTGACGATAGATTTTTAATAAACAGCATCATTTGTGTAATTTTTTGTACATAATCCATCAATTTTGTAAGAATTTAGATTATTTAAAACCAAGTTTAAGTTCGGATTACAGTAAACTAAATGACTTACTTAAAAAAATGCTTTATTCTGTGTCATTTGCAGAAGGATTGAATATGGTTAGACTTTAATTATAATATAAATGTCGAACCGTAAAAGAATTTCAAGTAATTCAATATATATTTTCAATATATACATTCAATATATAAATATTCAATACAAAATTCGATATATATTCAATTTTTTTAATGCAATATAAAAAAAAATTCCTTTCAATTTTCCTTAACTATACTATAATATATTCATTAAAACGAAAACAAATTATGCAACATTAAATTTATTCATAATTTGTGATCCAAAGTATCGTCTCAGGTTTGACTTGGAAAAATATAAACACTTTGACTTTGATTAAAGTAAAGATAAGCATATTTCATAATAACAATTGTCCATTACATCAGTTAATTAAAAAAATTATGTTATTACTAATTTTTTAAAACCAATTAAGTTAATAGATTTTATTTTACTATCAAAACATAATATTTATTTCTAATGCAGGATTATCAGGCATTTCTGACTATTAAAACAATGATGTTTTTAGACATTTTTCAGAATATTCTGAAGCAAAAACTTATTGCAGAATATTTACAGGTACTCTATAATGAATTTATATATTTAACAATTTGTTCAAAAGTTTTATTTTTTTATTTATAGAAATTTTAATTGAAACATTTAATTTTATAAATGTTCTTTTCTGGGGAAAAGTATTAATAAATTTAGTTTTATTTAGCAGTAAATATTTGAACTACTAGAAGCTAAATCTAATAACTAGAAATGAATTATATGATTTCATTAGCGTGTTATACAGTTCGAATTCTAATACATGTAAAATAATTGAATATCATGGATATTCAAAAAATTTCACAATCCAATTATAACAAGTTTTTGAATAAAACAATTTAATTACTATTACATTAATTCGTAAAATTCACCATATTTATGTAGTAAATTTCAATGAAAATAATTATCGTTTATGTGCTTAGCAAAAATACCTTCCAAATTTTCTAAAATCATTTAGTTTTGTAAAAAAAAATATAGACAGTACTTAGTAACGTAAGTAAGGAAAGTATTGTTACAATAACTGTTAAATTTTGACTAATTTTGCAATTAATTTTAAAAATAACGCGAATAAAGATAAATTAAAACGCAAAAAAAATAATGCAAATAAGAATAAAAAGAATTTATTCATTGACTCACTATCTATTTATTTACTATTTATTATTTTTGCTATAAGTTCGTCCTTTACCCACGATAAACTGCAAAATCTAAACTAAATGGAATGGTTAAAAATATTCATTGTATTATAGGATTTTATGCACTATACCTTACGTTTAATAAAGTAACTATTATTATTTAGGGAAATATGTTATTCAGTAAAAAATAAATTTAATTAAATTATACTCATATCTTTGTTAGCTGGCAGTACAATTTGATAAATAGCATTTATGAATAATTCTTGAACTCTTTAATAAATGATTTCGAAAAATAAATTTTGTAATGACTAAGTTTACAGTTGAGTTTTTCAAGTTGTTCTGTTAAGATAAAGTACAAACATAGCAGTTTTTTTTACTGTCAATGAGACATAGTGTTTCATGTACAGCATGTATTTAGTATCTGAAAGGATACACTAAAATAATTTTCTAAGAATATTTATATTAAAAATGGAGATATAGTTAAAGTAATAAAATACATATCATTAGCCATATAATGTAAAACATGGAAATGCATAAAACTTAATATATAATGCTTACATAATTAAAAAAAAAACAATATTTTTTTTATTTAAGATAAAAATATAAAGCGCCAAAATTAAAATTGTCACACAAATAACTTAACTAATACAAATTTAAAATAACATAACTTTTCTTAAATTTGTACTGATTTTTACAGCATCTATTTTATTTTATTTTTTTCCTTTACGTTTATGATGAGAACAAAAATAAACGACTTTTGACAAATAAAAGCAACTTTATATGATTTAATCTAACAATGAGTTGGTTGCATTATTACTATTATTATCTTTACAAAAGATAACTAATATTTTATATTAGCAGGGGGGGAAATGGTGCTCAGAATCAAATTTTAACAATTTTAAAATTTTAAATCATTTTGTTTCATTTGTACCTAATAATTATGTTTACACTGTAAAAATGACTCCTCAAAATTCAGCGAAAGCGTGTCAAAATAGCTGTATTACAAATATAGCCCAATTCGAAAGCCCGGTGTATTCATTATTGAGTGTAATGACTAACTCAACATTGAATCAGCTTATACTCATTTTTGATCAAAAGTGATGTGAAGCGAGAAACGTGTGAGAGAGATGTTCGTTGGCTGCCGGCAGGACTCCCTATTTTTTCAAATCGCAATCCGCTGTACATTTGAAATTGCATTTTCATGTAAATTTTTGAAATAATACAGAATTATGTATCATGTTTCAGAAAAAATTTGAGTGAAGCTGAAATATATAGCTACTTAAAACAAAACAATAATTTTTCTATGTTTCCAAGCTTCAAAAATTATTGGAACAAAATATGACTAAAAAAGTTTTCTTTCATTTATTTTGCTACTATTATACTTTAATCCCTTTTATAGTCATGCACAACATATTTTTTAGTTATGTAAAATTTGTTTTCATTCGCTCATTGAATTATATAAATATATATTGTAGTTGATACTGGCAATTGTTACTTTTATACAACTTTTCATACTTTTTTTTAATGTTTAACTTATTTACTTAACTCTTTTTAACTTTTTCTTAACTTAATTTTCCGATCAATTTTTTACAATTGAATATACATTATATTCATAGTAACAATTAAAAGCGCTAAACTCTTTTTTCTATGCCGCTTTTGTTCGGCTCATATTCTAAATGATAACGAATTTAACTTAAATTGTTACTCTTGTTTATAAAATGTATCGGTGAGGAATAAATAACACGTTAAGTTTTAAAATTTTCTGACTCTTAAAATGCAAATAAAAAATAATTAAACAAGTTTCAAATGCATTTCTGAAGTAGAATTTTAATTGAATTTTAAATTAATAAAGATGATAAAAAAAATTCATAAATATTTATTAGAACAAACTTTTAACTTATACATAAGTTATACTGCACCGGGGAAAAAGTCTAGTCAAAGCAACCATATTATGGTAAAATTTACCGTGTCTCTATGGAAGAGCTTTGGTAATGATTTTGGAGTAATTAGCAATAAAGTATGGTTTTATAATATGATATAAAATTCTTTATTTTATCAAGATATCTTAGAGCCATCAATTCAGTTCTTAAAATCATTTATTCTGCTAAATTTACTTTATAATTTGTAAATTTTACTGAATGTGTGGAAATAAGACCTATAGTTTAGAAAACAGGAATTTCTGGCAAAACGTTACCATATGAATGGAAATGTTACTAAAGGGATGGTTTAAATACAGTATATTTTGTTTTTATAGGTTCTTTTTCAACATATAACACTGTAATACTGTATGTAATATACAGTTTTTAATATACAGTACGGTAATTTCAACAGAATTTTTTCCTCCGTGTAGGAAGCAATTCTTTCACCGCTTAGTAAGATATAGTACTAGAAGTGACATAAGTAATTTGAAATGATGCACTTTATGAATTTCTTCTTAACAGTATCTAATTAAAAAAAAGTTTTAATTATATTCAAAATGGAACCTTTGAAAGTTTTAATGAAAAATGCTTAGTTTTTTAAACATCCGAGTATTTTTTTAAGGAAATCCATGGACTATGGATAATAAATTCAAAATTATGGATTAGACCATTATTAATTTCAATTGGTACAATTATTAAAAAAAAACTTTTTATTTTTCTAGAACTGTAATAAAAAGTTTTATGCGCAAGGAGTTTTTTTTTTATATCTATGTAATTATCACATCTAACTAGATAAAATCTCGTTTTTTATTTTTTTTAAACGAGTTAATTTTTTAACGTTTTATTTTTTTAAACAATATTTTTTTAAATTTATTTTCTTTAAAAAATTTTTTTTTATTTTATTTTTTTATTTACATGCAGCTTTATACTATAGCATAAAATTCTGATACTGACTGTAAGCTTTATGCTATTACATGTAGCTTTATACTATAGCTATAATTTCTAAAGTTGACAATGTTAGCATACTAAGATCAGTTGATGTTTGCATTTAGATTGATTGTTTCATTGATACATGTTTAATTAATTAAATAATGATAAATGTACGGGGAAAAAACTATAAACCAGATGAAAGTAAATATTTGACAATTCGATTTAAAAAATTAAAATTTTTTTCCAAGGTATAATTTTGAGCAATTAAAGTCTAAAATTTAGTTTAATTAAATATATTCTAAAATATAGAGCCAAATAAAGCTGATTTATTAATGCAGTAAAAAATATTAAATTGTTATAATTTTTTATACTTCAAAAAAAAAAATAATAGTAAAGGTTTAAGCTTAAATAACTACAAGATTTGTTAATTTTTGAGGGAAAAAAAAATTCCAACAGAGAGAAGGTCACTTCGATACAAATAAAAGAATAAATACCTCCTCCCAGTCTGTTAATGGAATTCATCCATACATTGGAATCCACAAATCTTCCAACTCCATATGGATGCTGTGGGTGATCCACGGCATCCCGCCTCTGGATCGTCTGCTGTTGCTCGACCACCCCACCATCGAGGCGGCGGCAACCGGCTTCATATTCCAAGTACCCCTCTGAATCCATCCATGCAACTATCCGGCACGACTACCGGAGTGCGAATGTTCCTCCATGCGATCCGGGAATCCCCTCATCTTTTTTTACCTGAGGGGGCGACGACGCGGTTTACAGTTAGAAGCGATTACCCTCCCCCCCTTGCTTCTATCAACTCCCAGAACCGTTTCAAGCGCGGGCTTGTATGAGCGCGAAATGCGATTTCTTTTTTTTTTCTTTTTTTCTAAATCAGAAACTATAGGTGTTTTTTAAAAATTGTGGATAGATATAGGGAATATGGAGTTGAAGGGGTTGAGTGGATTTGAGGGATTTGCAAACACACCGTTGGTGATGTTTGACTCTTGAAACACTATCTGGGTCATCGATTTTTTTTTATAAATTTAGTATTGCTGAAGATTGGAAAGTCATAGATGTCTTTGATGTACCGAAGGGTTGAATTGTAAAAAAGTATACAGGAATCGTGAACTGAAAGTTCAAATTCGCTCTGTTATATAACTTGAACTGGTAAAAATCTAACCAGATAAAAGAGTTTTTATTAGCTTATTTATTCTTTTTTTAAAAAAAAAATTCAAATAAACAGAATATGCGTTCTCATTTCTAACCACATGATATATTAGTTAATATCCATGCATCGGGAATTTTGATTAATTCTAATTGATTAATCTAATTCGTATTGAATTCTTGATTAATTCTAATTGATTAAATCTTGATTAATTCGCGTGTTTCATTTTGACCCAAGGAAATTATTTAATTTAAAAAATGCAATATTTGGTTTTTCATTCAACTAAACAACATTTTGAATAATGAATTTGATGAGAGATAGAAAGCGGGAAATAACGAATTTTATATTAATACGAGGCAGCCGATTCTGACTTTTGTGACTCAATCTTAATTTCATTAAGAAACCTAAAGATTTTGCGGGATTTCCTCTAAAACCTTTAAAAATATATAACAAGGAAGAAAACTTAAAACATTTAATTACACAATTTATTATATTACTTATTATATAAATGTTACTTATTATATTTATTATTATATAAATAAATTATTTTAACTTATACTCATATTGTATACAACACTAACTATTTACAAGCAATTTTTATTTCTTGGAAAGCTCCAAAGGCTTTATTAAAGGAAAAATTAATCATTCACGCCGTGAATATTTAAATATTTTAAATAATATATTAATTGAATGTTAGTTTTAAAATTGTTTTGACAACATTTCCAAAGAAGCTAAACGAATAAATAATTATTAGGCAAAAGTCATTTTCCTTATTTGCTATATATTGAATGTAAAGTTATTTATAAATTAAGTAATATATAAATAAATTAAGGAATTTACAAATTAAGGAATGTATATTAATTAAGGAATAAAGTTATTTATCAATTAGTAGCTTTCAAAATTTTCTTTATTATTGCTTAGCAATATTAACCAAATTTTAATTGGTATGAGATCATTTTAAATTTATTTATGCATTATACCACATTTTTTCTTTATGTTCAGTTCATAATAGTCTTTAATTTTTTGCAAGACCTTCGATTTCAGATGTTGTAACTTTACATTAACCATTGATAAATCGTATGAGTTTGGAAAGAAGATACGAATGAAATGAGAATATTTTAAGTAAATTCGAATATTTCCGAACTATTTTCTGAAATGTATTATGAAAGTAATTATAAACTTAGTGTATTAATTCTTTCTATTATTTTCTATTCTTCTTACATTCTATTCCTCTTATATATTCTACTTTCTATTGCCTTCTAATATTTTACGGCACTAACCATAATTTTTACACACTTTATACGTAATATGGAATAAAAATTAAAAAAAGAAAGAAAAAAGGAATTCAAACAAACGATCGAACATTCAAACTCGCGTATTCCAAATATTACTTCCGGATCGAACGTTTTACAATTTTCTTTAATCTTTTTTTGCATCACTTACATATCTCATTTCATATATCGTTTCGATATCTCTCATATCATATCCCTAAATTGCTTATTAAAAAAGGGGGTGAAATTATGCTTGAAATGCAAGAACGTTAAGCCTACTCATTTTTAATAAGTAAGTTTGGATTTTAAATTTAAATTAAATTTATTTAAATATCTGAGAATAAATATTATTGATACAGAAATTTAATCAGGGAAAATTTTTTGTCATTTGGAAATATCAATAACTCCAGCAGGGTTAACATCATCCTTTACCGTTTCCTTTACGGGAAAAAAAAGGTGTACAAGTTCAAATGTATGTAAGACCTTAACCTGAGCCAGTAAGAAAGAAAGCTTTCCATCTTAAGTGTATCAAAGATACATTAAGCAAAGAAAACCCTGCCCATTCCGTGGCTATAAAAATCACAAGTATAAAGTGTTTGCTTTGAGGTTTAACTTTACAAGCCCTCTCTCTCTCTCTCTCTTTCACCTTATGTGATGTGACACATAACTACACAGACCTTGGGATGGATGCATTTTCTTGCTGAGTTGTCGATCGCTTGCTTCTGGATATATCGTTTGGAAAAATCGAACATCTGCGGTTGCAGGCACGCGCTCCCCACACGACCTCCAAGTCGCTAACAATGACATTAGGGGAGGGTATCGTACACTTCTTCCCCCCTTTTACCTTTTTTTAAAGGGAAGAGATCACTTTTTGTGCCCCCCTTCTTCTTCATCTAGGTAAACTTCGTCTGTTGCATCTGAGCGTGAAAAAGAAATAAAAAAAGTAGGGACAATATGACATGAAAATTGTCGTTCAGGCTCCAAACTGCATCAAGGAAGTGTATAAACCTTACATAAAATCTAAAATGTTTTTTTTAATTCGTTTTGAAACCAAAATGAAATACCAGGTCATAATTCTAAATTTCTTATCATAAGGGCTCTGTTTTCCAATCTGAAAGTATAGGAGAATTTTCCATTGTTTTTTGTAAGAAATAAGCTTCCAAATTTCGCAGATTTTGACTCTAAAACAATAGTTTGGGCTCCAAAACGTTTTGTGATAAATATAAATCTTGAATTTTTGGAATCGTTTTCTTATTTCAAATTTTCCATTGTTTGTGCGAAAAGTTTCTAATCTGAACTCTAATTTTAGCATATTTCTGGCAGAAAATAATAATTAAAAATCTTTTCATACTTTAACATACGAAAATACCGGACTTAAACGTTTTAATTGTCCTCTTCTTTTTAAAATTTTTAACATTTTTACTCCTGCCCGTATTAACATCGATTTGAGGAATTATCGCCAATAATCATCAATAACGGTAATTACCAATTATTATAATTGAAAAACTGTCAATATCTATTTTCAATTATTTAAGTTTACTCCTTTTCTACGTCAACAAAATCATTCTTTTCTTTCTTTGATAATTCGATAACGAACAATTCTCTGCAACCAAACTTATTTTGTTATAAAAATTTATAAAATCATGAAAATTCATAAAATTATAAAAATTTATAAAATTATAAAAAATTTTAAATTATGTAATTATATTATTTTATTATAAGAATTCATTGGAAATGCTCAAATTACTTCTAACTGAGTTTTAAGTCTTATTATTCTTATTTATATATTCTTATTTATTATATTTTTATATTATTATCTCTTTTATGAAAACAGCCAGTTCTACTTTTTTCAATGTAAGCAAAATATCTTTTTCCACACGTGCCTATCATTTTTATGCTTATGATTGAACTGAATTAGAATTTTTTAATGGAATTTATTTATTCATCAAGATATTACAACGAGGAATTCTGCGAAACGCTAAAGTTTGAAAAATAACGCTTAGAATGAACTCTAATTTATCATCTTGATGGAAGATACATCTTTTATTTTAAATCAGCTGTCACAAAAGTTACCAGTTGTACAAATTTTTTTGTAAAATTCCTTTAGTGTTTTAATAAAAAATATTATACTTTTTAAAGTATATTTCCAATCAAAAATATCACCATATTATAATTGATTTTAGCTAAAAATACATTATGTTTTTTTTTTCAAGGAAAAATACTTTTTTCTTTCAACAGCTTTTTTCTATTATATAGTTCAGAAAATGCATAACTTTTATGTGAAGATTAAAAGCACGCTGTAGATCAGTGAATTTCATGTTTCTTGTTCCAATCTACTATTTGAATTTACTAATTGTAATTACTTATTTAGTATACCTCCAACTTATTCGCATACTAACTGCTTTATAGTATACTAACTGCTTTCAAGTAATCAAATTCATTACATTTTCCGAATTAAAAAGATCCTAAACAAAAGTTAAATTTAAAAAAAATTTTGATTCAAACAGTTTTTTTTTCTTTTTTAATTTTAATTTAATTCAAACTATTTTATGTATGCAAAATTCGAAGGCATTCTTGACTTTTGGTAAATTAAAGGGCATATATAAGTGCTTTAAATCTTAACTGCTTAAGATGAAAAAAAAATCATTGACCAGAAGCTTCAAAGATGAATATTTATTCAAAATTTATGAAAAAGTAAACCAAATCTATACACATCATATCTTTATTTTAATATTTACTTAAGAAACAAAATTCATTTATTATAAAACTTAATCGTCAAAGATTAAAAACTTAATTAATGATTAAATTTAATGATATGTTCTTAACCAAGTACTGTTTCCAAGCAAATCAACTTTAATAGACTCTTTACATTTGCTTTTTATTTTAATAATGATTTTATTAAGTATCACGGCAACTAACAAAATATCTAGAAAATTTTTTAACAGTCTCTTTTTATTTTATTTCATTTTTGCTCAAAAATAGAAATAATTAATTTTACCCAAAAAAGCTCCCCTGAAAAAAGATTTGAAAACTTTTGAGCTTCTAATTTTCAATCAATTTGTTTTGATAATTTTTTAACTCTACCTGAAATTCCATAATTAACAATTGTTTTTGTTGGTGTTGTGCGTTTGCTTATAAGTTTTTTCACAAGTAAACCAGAATGAACTGGCCTACTTAACTTGAATTTCAGGAAAATTAAAACAAATATATAATCTATATTGATATAAAATTTCTATCGAATGGAGCAATACTTCATTAGGACTAATTAATATTTTTCAAAAAAAAAATACAAATTTCATTGCTAGTGTTTGATCTATTCTGATTTGGGATCTCAAATTCATATTTAGAATAGCTGTTAAGAAATATTTCATTTTTCAAAGGTTATTAAATATCTATTTGCTATTAATTAATAATTCAAATAACGATTAAGAAATTAACAAATACCTTTTAGAAAATTGTACCTTTCACCATTTCTTTCGAATTGTTTCAGTAAAAGCATTTATTTCGTCTCTATTATTATGCATTTATTAAATAATACAATTTCATTAAATAATTGTCATTAAAAAAATTACAATTTCATTTCAAATTTTGAAAATGCATTGAAATTGAAACTTAAACTATCAAGTGAGAAATTATTTTTATTATTTATAAATAATGCTTTAAATTTTACGTTCTCTTCTTTTAAAAAATAAATGATATCATTTGTCAAGTAACCAGCTATTACCATGTACGAAGAAAAAGAATCTGGTAAAATTACGATACGATATGGTAAAGACATATCAGGTAGAAAAAAATAATAAATCAGATAAGATTTAGAGAATTTGGATAGGATAAAAGAAATTTGGATATATTTGGATAAGAATCTGATAAAAGTATAAAATAAAATAGCATAAATTTTTTATTTAGTATGCTTTTTTTTAGAATTAACACTTTAATTTTAAGTTTTTAAAATTAAATTGAAACAAAAAAAGATTGAGCAACATCGTACGATGTATTCTTACCGGTATAATTCATAAATATGGTATAAATCATAACTCATAATTATAATTATATGTATAATTCCTAATTATATATATAATTATAATTATGAGTATAATATAATTCATAATCACATATATAATTCATAANCATTTTAAGCGATACAATTTAATAGGTGTATGTTGTATTTAACTTTGTTATAAAAAGTTGTTTTTTTAAAAAAATTTTTATTGCTCATAAGTATAATAACTTGATTTTATTTAAAAAAATAAAATCAAAGCCTACATTAATTTAATTTGCTTTTTTTGATGGTGGTTTGCATATTGAGGTTATATATACAAGGGGTCGTAAACTTAATAGTTCAGAAAATATTTATCATTGCGTAGAATATTCAGTATCAAAGATGACTCTATCAGTTTTATTTACGAAGTCTATTGAGGTCGTTTACCATTCTCTTTTATATTTCAAGACCAAGAGAGGCATAAAATTGAGGTCAAGGCTGTGGTTAAAATCCTTAAGTACTCTCTCACTAAGGGAAGGGGAAAGAATAGAAAGTGAAGTCCGTTTTTAGATCTTTTCTTTTTTTCTTCTTTCTTTTTTTTAAAAAAAATAAAAATAAAGAATAAATAAGTTGAAGAAGAGAATGAAAAAACTCAACGAGCCGTGCAGTGATCTTGAAAATGAGTGGTTATAGACTCTCTCATCATCTTTCTAGAATAAACTCCTAAAAAACGTTCGAAATAAAAATATATTTTCTAATAATTGCAACGTTTACTTTCGCTGAAAGTGAAAGTAACAATGGACTCAATTAAGTAATTTAGTTGAAACATAAAATGGTGGCGTGTGCTTTGTAATCATCCTAATTTTTAGATTCTTAATCTTCTCGAGCAAGCAAAGTCAATCATTTTAAGTACATTTTTTTTTGTACATTGGTTTTTATATTCACCTATTGTATATGTCTCAAATTATCTATGATTTATATTCTTTCATTAGTCTAATAGTTTTAGAGATAACTACTCTTATTCTAGTTTTTGATCTAAAAATACTTATTCCTTTATTTCGAAAATTTGTTTGTTTTCTTATACCGAAATAATCATAAATATATGATCACAAGAAACTGAACCGGTAAGGTATTACCTGATTAACCATTCGTTTCAAAAATGCATAAAAAGGAAATAAGAGTCGACATGTTTCAAGCGCATCAAAAATAGGCACCCATTTTCAAGACTTACCAGACGTGAATGAGAAGAAAAGAAAGTTATTTGAAATATAAAATGTAAAGTTGCTGAAGGAAAATGGAAAGATAAAAATGAGGAGCAAAACTAGAAAATCCACTGCACTCCAGGGAGAAAATTAAGACTTAAGAAACACGATAGATATGTCCGTTACGAGACATAATCAGTTGCTGTACTTAGGTGGAATCTTGTTCATAAGTTCAATTTTGGCAATGCTAAAATTATTTCCACTTCTGTCGCATCAGCTCATCTCGATGCCCTGGAATCTTGTTTTATTCATAAAAATACTGATTTCCTTGAATACGACATTACTTCTTCACCGCTTCTCCATGACGCACGGAAATGTTTTTACTGATTTGCTCCTCTCGGCCACTGTGGTATTTCTAGTTGTGTTTCACATCTATATTTTTCCTTTTTTCGTTGGCATCTTTGCGTTTTATATTTCAAATCAGTCTTGCTTCGTCTCATTCATGTCTGGCATGTAATCAGATAATACTAAAAAAAATCCATTTATTAAGTTACGAATGCTTAAATTACTACATTTTCATTTAATTCAAAAACTACTTTATTGTGCAAACAAAAATACATGTTTTTATTTTTTTTATTTTTTTGCTTCTAAACTAGCGAAATTAATTTAAATAATATTTTTTCTAATTAAATGTTTTAGCTCACTTTAGCACACTGATAGCACAAAAGTATGTACCGTGTGTAAAATAAAAACTAGAACACTTTAATAACTTTTAGTGATCGGATTGTCAAGCAATAAAATTTTATTTTAATGCGTCGAGGGACTAAACCTTAAATGTGTTAATTAATTTTTCCAGACGATATTTTAAGTTACGAAATAAAACATAAAAAGTAATTTTGAATAAACATACCGTTTTTTCGACGTATTTGGTTTGTTGACATTCAATACAGGGAGGTTAACCGCAATGTGGAAAAAACGATTCCAATAGCTTAGGCTGTATAGTGAATGAATGTTTAGGCCCCTTAATTTACTTTTTTTTCACGTTGAATTATATTAAAAAAAATCATATTTTTAAATTTTTATTTATCAAGAACTATTTCAACAATTTCTTTCAAAAATTATGTCAAAATTTACAGACCTAACCATTAAATTTTTTGAACATTACCAAAATAATAAATAGTTAAAATGTATTCTTTTTACAAAGAATTGTGTTTTCATAAACAAGCTCTGTAATTGTGGGCAAAAATTATTTGGTTGTTTTAATTAGTTCCAAAGTCATGATGAAATACGTACAATTGTTATTCAAATGCATATTTTCCAGATTGCAGCTACTCCTCTTTTTATTTTTTTATTTTTTTCCTTGAGGGCCAAGAATTGAAATCCGTTGAAAAAAAAGGGCATGTTAATTCAGAAAAAGTAAGTTTTTGCGCCTGTTTCGTTACTTGAAATATCGCTTGAACAAGTTATTTAATTGAACAAGTAATGAAGGAAAAAATATCAAAATTATGTTTCTTTCTTTCTTTTTGTTAATTTGCGCAAATAAAGTATTAAAAAAAACGCGTTACGTGAAGAACTTGTTATTGTAAAGTTGTTACTTATTAAGTAAGAACTTACAAAAATAATTACCTGCACTTATTTTCCTATTTATTTTGTTTGTTTATAAACACAACTGTTCAAATTTTTAAAAAATTATCTTTTCTATCTTCTTTTTTTTTCAATTTACATCTGCATTAAATTTAATTAATTGAACATCAAATTTTTAAATAAAATTATCATCTGCATTTTAAAATAATTATGTTAGATTTTTAATAAAAGATATTAAATTTTAGTTTCAATAAATAACAAAATAAAAACAAGATTCAATTTAAATAAAAGGAATTTGAAAGAAGTTATTATTTTCTTTAAAAAATACGCTTGTTAAATTTGTGTAGTGGTATCTTAATCGAAATCAAGAAAAAGCCGACTTTTACCGGTGAATGTCAACAATCACATAGTCGCTTTGGTGAATGTCCGACTCATTTATATTTTGGACATCTACTAAAGCGACTATGTGATTGTCAAGATTCAACGGTAAAAGTCAACAACCACCAACTTCAGTTATTCGCAGTAACATATGCGTGAAGAGGATACACTTTTACAAAACCATTCTAAAAATTTAGAAATGATGAATTACGTAAAAAATGCAATTCCCTTATTTATTCATTTAAAGTATATTAAATTTTAAAAGGATGCGAAAAACCATTGTTTCTATAACATGACTTCAAGACATTTTCTTTATGCATACGAGAATAATATAATCTATTAAGAAACAGACGGTAAGAATCTGTACGTTAAAAATGAGTGAAGTGTGTTTCATTTTTACAAAATGTATCTGCCTTCTTACAAATGAATTCGTTTCTTTTTTTCACTTTCTCATTACTTATACTCTTCAAACAAAGTTCAATCCCACGCTTTATGGCCAATCCAACGAAACTAAGAAATGAAACGCACTTAAGTACTGCCGTAGGAACGCGCCATAAAAGATCCCTCTATTTACGCTTCGAACTCTATTTATTCTGTTTTCCTATTTTGTAATCTGGCAACCTTATTATGAAAATATTTTAAATAGTATCGCCATCCAAAGCAACTGATAAAACACATCATCAAAATAAACTATATTTATAATAAAAATTGCGTTTTAGTTTATTTTTGCTTTTTCACCTATAAAAATAATAAAAAAAGATTAGGTTTATATCTTTAATCTAATATTTTAAGAAAAATATCTTAAAAGTAATGCATTAAGGAATTTCCAGTTTCACGGTTTGGATCATACATTTTTAGAGGGATTAAAATCTTATTGTTTTGTCTGTGTGACAAAAAATATTTCTATAACATAATAATGACTTCTATGCTAAAGATAACAATTCAAATTTATTTTGTATTTGTCTATATTCGTTGTAGAATAGAAATCGCATTATATGTTTTTCTTAAAAAAATTTTGCATGTTTAAAAAAAAAATATTGAAACTATTAGTTTTTAATACCAAAATGAACTTAATTCAGTAAATTGAAGGGAATTCAGATGGAAATTCCTGAACAAAAACGTCCTTTTCAGAGCGTCAAATTTGAATTCTATTGTTGCATTTCTGGTCTGCTGAGCTGCTCGCATAGTAATTTTTACTACAAGTTAAATGGTTAATAACTCACGAACTTGTTAATAAATGTTAAATGTTAATATTCCACCGTTTTTCTACACACCATAAAATTTCAAGTTTCCAAATCATCTTTGAGCAATAAAACAAAATAATGTAGCGTAACGTTGAACACCCAAAACAACGACAGCAACCCCTGTTAAGATTTTTTTAACATAGGGAAAAATAAATTAGGAGGGCTCGAGACACAAAAATGTTAAACATTAAGAAGATTTGTTTCGTATTTGAAAAATATAATAATATCAGTTCCCTTAAATTAATGTGACATTAATGTATTTCATCTATTCGTTACGATGCACGAAGAGTTGCCAGTGTCCTGCGATATCTAATTTGTGATCCTGGACTATTTGAATAAGATACTATCATTCACGCATGGACAGCATTATAAAGCTGCTTAACACAAAAAACTTTAGTATTTTATGCTAGTTATAAAATAAAAAGCAGAATAGTTTTGTATTCATGTTCTTATAACCATACTAGTTGTAAACGGTTTCAAAACCGTAAAGATAAAAAATGTTCTTTTCCGTAAAATTTACGGTTAATTGAATGGACAGACTGCTGCCGCTTATTTATTATCCAATTTTAAAGGAAAATTCTAACAGTGTATTATTTTTATAATCCAGTATTGCTTCCAAAGAATATCTACTTTAGACTCTTTCATATTCACTTTTTATTTTCATCATTAGTTATTTGAAAACATAATACCTAATATCAGTTCCCTTAAAAAAAGTGAGAAAATTATGCTTGCAAGTCTATTGGAATGTGAAATTGGATTAACTTTCGCTTTTTTTTTTCTGGTGTGTAACGAAAAAGTGATGCGGAAAATTTAATTGTTATCTTTTCTCCGTGATCTCATATTTTTTATGCTTTTTTTAGCGGTATATTTCAAAAAATTAAAAAGATAACTGCACGAAGTTTGAACTAAACAAGCTTTTTCAAGTTATAATACACAATCACAAATATCACAACAATCACAAAAAAAGTTTTATCACAAAGAAAGTTTTTTTTATCAGACTTTTGACGATACAACAAAACAAAAAAAAGTTTGCACTGTTGGTGATGATACACAGTTGTGATGATACAGCAACCAAAAAAAAAGGGTTCAAAACTATAAGAAATGAGTCTCGAACCTCGTTCCTTAATTTGAAGGACGTGTTGGAATATAATGATAAGCCACATTTTTAACTGAGGCAACAGAACAAAATGCTCACTTCATACTAGCGAAAACATCGTATTTCTATCACACAAATCGAGACCCTCTTTTACTCATTTAAAACATCCTCCTGAACTATTTGAAAATGTGGCTTATCATTAAATTGCACCTTTTCAATTACAGTAAATGCGTTTATGTATGTAAATGATAAAATTTTGAAAAAAATGCTGTAGAATAATTAAAAATGCAGGATAATTTTTCTCTTCTGGTTTTAAAAATGATGTATTTCAGCAATAGCTGAAAGACTTCTGAAAAGGTACTGGGAATAAATTAAATTTATAATAAACGCGAATAAAAAATTTATCTCGTTTCTCCAAAATTGATTACACGAATAATAAACAAAGAAAATCGGATAAACTTCCAGAAAATAAAATAAAAAAAGGTGTCAAAATGTTTCACAAAAGCCGGAAAACCTTGTGAACTTTAGGCAAAGTGTCTTACCGGAAGACACCCTTTGTTTCAAACACGATACGCTTTTTAAAAAAATGGCGTAAATATTCCAGCAAAAGAGACCACCTACCAACCGTAAGTGATTTTTTTTCTACTCTCAGATTTTACCTCCTCAACCGGAAATGAAACGAGATGTTTCCCTTCCTCTTCCTGCTACTCTTCCTTAATGATACCGATGGCGGCTAACGGCTCCAAAAAGAAATCACATTTTCGCCAAGTATGATGAAGATTGTGGGCGGGTATTTAACATTATCGACCTTACCACCCTGATAGATTAATTCACACTTCATTCATCTTTAAAGTGTTGATTATTCATTCATTATAAAAGAGGATAAATGTTTTCTTTTCATAAAAGAAAGAATAAGCTCCTTTCTTCTTCGTGATTAATAAATGAAAAATCGTGATATTCATCGAATAAAACAAGTCCATGCGCTATCAATTAAGCCAAATCAGAATTTTCTTTCTTTCTTTTTATATTAACTACCGGTACAATTTAAATGAAGATGGGTACTATTCTATTCTATCTGTAAGAAACTTATGACCGACAACTGTACTTATATTAATGTATTTTGTACATATTTCCTCAATTAATTCGATTTTACCATATTCTGGCTCTTTTTTTCTCAATACTAGGAAATGCAAATCTTCTAATGCAAGGAAATTAGTACTTTTTAATATTTTTTTTTCAAAAGATTTTTTTTCCCTTAAGAGAATTAGTAATAAAATTAAATAGAACAAAATTTCAGATTTAAATTCCTCGAATTTAGTAAATTTATGATGATTCAAACAAGAAAGTATGTAATATAAATTGAACTGCACTTTAAATTTTCCTATCTTAAAATTTCCGAATGAGGTCGCGTGTCAAAGTAATAAAACTATGATAATAAAGTTATAAATTAGAATTCACAACATATAAAATTATTTTTTAATTTATTGGTTTTTATTAAAAGTAAAACTCATTTTTTTATTTTATGAAATATAATGTTTTTAATGTATAATGAGTTTAGAAAAAGTTGTCATTCACTTTAAAATCTGTGAAGTTAAATTAGAGTCGTTTAAATGCTCAAATTTTAAATTAAAAACTTTCAGCTTTTGCTGACATAGAGTATTTTTAAAACTGGAAGAGAAAAGTTATGCTATATTTGTAATTATTTTTCAAAATTCTTTTAAAATTTCCCCATTACATAACATCAAAAAGAGACTTATCTTTTGAATTCTATTGATAAACTTTTTAGAGACTTGCAGTCCCTGAGGCAGCAGTTCCCAATTTTTTTTCGGCTGGGGAACCCTTAACTGATCAAGCTTTATAAATAAAGTTTATTTAGGCAATTGTGAACGTTGTAATCTATAAAAAACTATTTCTAAAATATTAGAGGAATGAAGATTTTTCACGGTTTTATCATTAATAATCTTAAATTATATTTTAGGTCCGACAGTTGAATTTGCAGTCCTTGTACTATAGTTAAGTTATGAATTTGTTTTTGGTGTTTATATGTTACTATGAATAACTGAAATCTGTGGTTGTTTACTTCCACCAGTGAATGTTGACAATTACATAGTAGCTTTGGTTAATGTCCGAAATATATACTAGGTCTAGTTAAGTGCCACTGCCCGGTATACATTTGCCTGGTATGCCGTAAATCAATGTTTTTTTAGGATCAAGTGCCACTGCCCTGTATGCATTTATATTATGTATGCATTTATTACGGTACTCCGAGCACTGATGTTTTTCCTTATCAATCCTCAGCAGATATTAAAATATCGAATAAATATAATAATATCAACTAATAAATTAATATCAAATCGGATATTACAAATATTTCGGACATTCAGCAAAGCAACTATGTGATTTTTGACATTCACCGGAGAAAGTCGACATTCTCTTGATTTCTGTCATTCACGGCAACATATGTGCAAAAGCTGAAAATACATAAACCAAATTATGGCTTAACTCGAGATGAAAACTTCAAAGAACTGTTATGAACGCAAAAATTATTATTAGGAAAACATATATCTTTAATAAAAATTTTAATTATCTTGAATAATTGCTGTCACTAATTTGGATTTGAAAAGTTATCTCAGTTTTTTTAAATACTTAATCATGTTTTGTTTTTATTGTTATATGTTTGCATCGCTATTTATTGTTTTTATTGAAATATGTTCTTTTTATTGTAATATGTCGTTTTTATTGTTTATGTTATATGTTTATGCTTTTGTTTTATTTGTGATTCGTGAGTTTTGAAAAATTTTAATGGGAAGAAATAATATAAATCACATGATATTTTTCCTAAAAAAATATATTTATATCCTCATAAAAATATTATATTATAAATAACTTTTTATGATTAAAAATAACTAATTGCGCCTATATTCTATTGAAACTTTTATTGAAATGTTATGTTTAACGTTTTAATTAAAGTTTTATTGAAATGTTATATTCTAAATAAATTTGATTTTGACGTTTTTCATCCTTAGAAAAGCAAAACCGAAACCAATTGATCTGGAAATTAAAAAACATAATTGGAAATGGATTGGTCATTAATGTGATCAAAATAAACCTGAAAAATTTAAAGTGAAATGTTTTTGATTGGAACCCTCAGGTCAATAGAAAAAGAGTAAGACATAAAAAATACTTATTGTAGGACGATTGCAAATGAATTTTAAACATTCGGAAAGAGATGGAGAGAGGCCACAAATGTAGTGAGATAGAAAGCTGTGATAGAAGCTCTATGCTTCAAATCGGGGTGATAAAGAATATGCATTTGTATGTATAACGTCTTTCGAACTATCAAATTATAATTTCAAATTACTTATTTGGATTGTATTTTATAAATATTCGAATTTCTTGAACGATTGATTGGTTATGTAAATATATCCCCTTTTCTAAAAGTGCGAATAAAATAACTTGAAATAATCATTAATAAATTACTTGAAATGTTGATTAATAAATAGATTAAATTTATTAATAAATTCATTAATAAATCATTTTGATTTATTTACTTTAAATTTGGAGAAAAAAAATTAATATTTTGAGTTAATGTATGCACAAATGGTTTGTTTTCACACATATTATTTAAAATACCCTATGCATGAAATGTGTCAGAGTTTAAATTTTAATCTTTAATTTAATGTTTAATTATTAATAGATAATAATATTTATCGTATCCAATCAAGTACTTAAGTTCATATTTCTATTTTGTGTAATTGTAAACATGTTGAATTTAGAGGCAATAATAACAGGGATGGTAATTAAATGAAAGATTTTTACCAACATTCTAGGACTCCTTTCAATATGTCACAAATATTGTTTTCTTAAATTGAAAACACTAGTTTTTATATGCTTATGTCAAAAATGTTTCCATATACTTACGTAAAAAAGAATCCAAAAGTAATAGCCATTCTGTATATTTTTAGGTCATAAATTATTCAAAATTAACAGTTTTTATATATTTAGATCAAAATTGATTAAAAAATAATCAATGTTGGTAAATTTTTCATACTTGACGGTTTTATCAGGTTTTAACCGTCGTGTCAAAAAACCCTTTGTGTCATAGTTTTTGACAATTGTCAAAAATCCAAAATTTTGGCGAAAAAATGATTATTTCATTTTGTAAATATGAAGAAATTATTAATGAAAAAACAAATAAAAATATAAGCTATACATATAAACATGTAATCAATTATGTTACAGTACAATAATCAATTCTATAAAGTACATTTAAATATATAATCAATTCTGTTATTTAAACATTTTAACATTAAATCCTTTTTTTTTTCTTTTTTTGACAACTGCTGTCAAAAACTCAAAATTTTGGAAGAGGAAATCGTAATTATTAAATTGTTCTAAATAAAAATGTATAAAATTACAATTTACTCAATCGATTAATTTGTTATAATATGAGTTATCTTAGTAGGCAAAATATTCTAATCATTAAAATAAAAATACTTAACAATCATCTTATAGAGAAACTCTTAATCAGCTTATTCATTATGTGTAAAATCAATTTTCATTTACTCCCATTTTAACTTCTCCTTTCTCCGAATCATGCAATTACAAACGCTTTCTTGTACTACAAGTTTTTTTATCTTTTTTTTTTTTTTTTCCAGTTTTGAATAAAAAAGGCCGAAATATGAGAATATTTCTTCGATAGATGTTGAACTGTATGGACTAGAATGTAGAGATATCAAAACTATTACAACATA
This sequence comes from Parasteatoda tepidariorum, assembly GCF_043381705.1. Taxonomy (NCBI): domain Eukaryota; kingdom Metazoa; phylum Arthropoda; class Arachnida; order Araneae; family Theridiidae; genus Parasteatoda; species Parasteatoda tepidariorum. The sequence continues at coordinate 6,514,431 of NC_092213.1, forward strand.
CTGAAATAACTAGTGATTAGGAAATTTATCCTAATAACTGCACTAAAAATTCATTACAACTTATTCAAACCTTGAATCCATTGATTGAAAAAAAAATAATAACTTATTAAACAAACCATTTTTATCAAAATAATAATAATAACAATAACAATAATAATAATAATAATGATAGTATAATAATAATGAAATATTTAATAAAATAATAATATTTATTAAATTATTTAATAAAATAAAATAATAAAATTTAATAAAACTCATATTTTATTGTCT
>NC_092213.1:6514931-6523398 GCF_043381705.1 Parasteatoda tepidariorum
TATTATTATTATTATTATTATTATTATTATTATATAATACCATTATATTATCGTTATTATTATTGTTAATTTTCATATCAGGGAATACATTATAATCATGATTTCTAAGCAGTGTCCATGAACAGTGAGCAAAAAAGTAAACGGACTATTTTGAATAACTTCTGATCTAATCCTCGGATCTTCACGTTATAGGTCTCAATCTTAATGGTACCTTAGATGTGTTATAATTAATAAATTAATTGGTGCAGACGATATTTTGAGTTATGAAACCAGTATCAAAGCGTACTTTCCCTAATAAACAACATACCTTTTTTCCGATTAATTCGGACTTCTGACTCCGAACTTATAGGGGTTAGCCACATATTGGGTAATATGGTCCCAAAAATTCGATCAGGAGAACGGTTTATGGTTTGAACCCACTAATTTTATATTTCATTTTTTGCGTATTTCAACTTATCTCTAACTTTTTAAGCAAATTGAAAAATATTTGCACGTGATTATAAAATTCGCTTATGCAAAGATAATTTCAGGCAAAATATAACGCTCAGTAAATATTTACTGTCCTTTATTATTTTATTTTTTATTATTTTATTGATTGATAGTCGACTTCAATATATGCATTTATTTATTATTGGTCAATATAAAATATATGCAATTTCTTACATTATTTTAAAGAATGAAATTTTGAGGGGGAAAATAAACGAATTGAGCGAAATCGGCCGAATAGTTCCTGAGAAATCAAATTAATAAAATTCAATTTCTCAGAAACTATTTGACCGATTTGGATCGAATTTTGTATATTGCCATTTAAAATTACATTCCTTAAAATAATGTAAAAAATTGTATACCTTACAATTTAAACGTTTTTTGTCCATGAATACGTTATAAAATAAAATAATGAATATTTACTAAAAGTTATACTCGGCATGGAGGTATTTTTGAACAAACAAATTTTATAATTGTGCGCAAGCATTTTTCAATTTGATTAGAAAAATTTAGAGATATAGCGAAATACGCAAAAAGAGTAAAATTAACATTAAGAAGGTCTAAACTTTGGACCGTTCTCCTGAACAAATTATTGAGACCCTATTTAGAAGAATTGGGTGACCCCTATATTTTGGAGGTCAGAAATCTGAATCCGCTGATAAAAAAAGCAATATTCAGAAGAAGTACGTTTTAGTGTCTGCTTTCAAAACTTAAATTATCGTCAGTTAAATGCTTCGTAACTTAAAATGTCGTCTGTTAAATGTTTCTTAACTTAAAATTCCGTCTGTTAAATATATTGAAAGAACATTGTAGTCGGAACTGAATAAAATGTTGCAGGAATCCAGGCTAAGAGTTCAAACTTTTACTTGACTACGACTCTGGTTAGATAAAAGTAAGATCCTATAGTTTAAAAGTAGGGAAAAAAGGATTTTTATCTCATGAAAATTTTTATACAAATATCTACAATGATGAAGAACAAAAATTTTACTCTATTAAGTATTATAGTCACTATTTATTATTTGTCATAAATTTATATTACTTAACACTTTTTTAAAATTACTTTTCACCTCTCTATTGAAAAATAATACAGAATATAATTGAAACTATTAGAAAATCAAGACTAATGAATGAATTCTTTAAAGGCAATCTTTTAATTAATAGATTAGAAAACCAAATTTATTTAGCTGCGTTGAGAAGTTAGTTAAAAAACATGCGAATGAATTTTATGTATCATTTGTAATAGTTTCCTAGTTAAAGGATATTATCCTAAATTTTTTTTATTTTTTAATATAAGTGTGAGTGTGAGTGTCAGATGTTAATATGTAGTTCTTTTCTTATATTGGTTTTACGTAATTTCAATATTTTGTACAAAAGCATTTATAAAACTAATTTTATCAACTATTATTTTTATAACTAATATCAAAGTTTCTTTTAGTTTAATTGCTAAAACAAAAATAGAAATATGTAATTTGACATCAACATTGCCTTTTAATAATATTAATATATCCCTGGAACATCCCGGAAATTTTAATTGAGTACACTGTAAAAATTTCCAGATCAAATTACGGCATAAAGTACTGGCACTCAGGGTACTGGTACTTTTTACCGTAAAATCCACTTTTATTTGAACATGTTACGGAACAAAAAATCTGATATGCTTTTTACAGTAATAACTACAGTAAAATCACTGAATCACTCTAAATAAATATTACTGTAAAAATTACAGTATAATATTTTACCGTAAAAAATTTTTTGCCGGTAAAATGGATTTTACGGAGGATGCGGCCAAAGCGCCGGTACTTTATGCCGTAATCTGATCCGCAATTTTTTCATAGTGTAGGACTTGCTGAAAATTTTAATTAAGTAGAAATTGGAGTTGAACTCTCAGGAAATTCTGGAACTGGAGTTGAAATCAAACAATTCAACAATCGATTTCCCTGCTTTAGTAATTTCAACGAAATAACAAGCAAATCACTGATTCATAAACAAATTTGCAAAAAATTTCGTTTGTGTCTTATGACTGCTCGTGTTTCTTTACCTGCTTCCAAAATACCTAATTATATCATTTATCACTTTACCCATATATATATAGTCTTTGTGAAGAAACCCATAGTTCCAGTTACAAATGAGCCTAAACAAAGCAGATCCTGTCCGGATATATGTATAAATAAATCTGGAATAAAAAAATAAAAAAACTCACCGAAAAACATCACCACAAAAGTGAACTGAAATACTTGTTATAATTATCATCCCTCCCCCACAGTATATCGCGTGACGTCACTAATGAATTGGTTTACCTAGCACAATTACTAATGAGGCCCATTTTAAAGAGGTAATTGATAGGACAAGTTGAGGCATGTTTTACGGGCCCTTGCACATACTTAAAGACAGGTAGAGTACAGGAAATTGGAGTAGGTGCATGCGCATAGTACGTGTGCACCACCTGCGTTCACCCACGTGTGCGTGCAGGAGTCCACTGCGGTCGCAGTTTAGGAGGGGTTGTCAGGTTCTTTTAGAATGTTGTCTACCTGAAAAATGGTGCCGCTATTAACAGCTATAATTGTTCCAGAAGCTTTGATACGCGAGAATAGTTCCAATATAATTTGCTTTTATCTTTTGCAAGTTGTTGTTTTGTGTCGGTGCCTGCATCCGCTGAATAATGATTGTAAATATTCCTTAATATTGATGTTTTGCGTAAAGGTTAAGTTCATGGACATTTTTGAAAAGGGTGCCTGCGCTTTGTTTAGAAACAGTTTGTTTTTTTTCCTCACTTTAACATAATTACATGAGAGAACAGATGATGTTTTAGAAATGTAAGTTTTAATTGTCTTCTGTTTTTAAAAAGAGTCAAGTAATTTATAAATAATCGTAAACAATACAAACAATTATTTAACTTAAATTAAATCAAATACGATTCAAAATTATTGTATACTTACTTGATACAAAAATGATTCGAGGATTTTTTTTATTTCAATTAATTTTCAAACTTAAACGTAATTGATGAATACTATTCTTCATTAGCGATATTTAGGAAACATGTCACGTCAGAAACCTGTCGAAAAGTGCCAAAAGCTATCATAAACTGTCGAAATCGGACAAAAAATGTCGAAAACGTGGAATTAGTTTAATTTCATTTGGGATATTTTATTAGAAATTAAATCATGCGCATTATTATTATTCTAATACATCATGTCTATTGCATAAAAATTATCGCCTGGATTTTGGAAACTGTAAACTGATTTTTTTAATAACATCTTGCTATTAATATTTTAAGATTATTGAGATATTATTTACTATATTATAACTACTTAGATTATATTAGCTGTAATAGCAATGATTTGTCAATTTTTATCAATCTAAATATTGATTTTAATTCTTTTATGCCACTATAGGTAGATTTCTTAGATTGAGTAAAACTCGCTACTAATTGTCTGATCTCAACTTTTGAATTTTATTTTTATTCTCAATAATTGTTGTTGTGTTTTTTGTAACATGCACAGTGCGCAAAATAAAAAAACTGACCAACCTGAATAATTTTTGATCTAATGATCGGATCTTCACATTCTAGTACTCAATCTTAAAAGTTTAGAGGTGTGACCTCAAATATGCTAATTATTCAACACAAACGATATTTTAAGTTACGAAACTAAACTAGTTTTAATTTTGTCTCAACAATACTACGTGTTTATATTTCAACTATGGGTCATTAATAAATTTTCAAAAGAATGTCAAAATGCATTAATACGTGAAGCATCACACCAATTAAGATAAATTATTAAAAAAGAAAAATGTAACACAGATAATAGTACGCATTGTAGACCACAGACATTAATTATATTTTGAATACATTTATTGCTAAATATTAGGGGTTACAAACAATTTTGAAGTTTAAAAAACTGATCATCCAAGTTTGAGAAACTATTGTCAATTATAAAAAAAAAACCTAATAATTTGCGTTAATATTATATTGAATTCCAACACTGAGGAAAAGTGTTTGATTTTTCTTGGCAACGAAAGGATAAAATGATTAAAGATGAAAAAGAAAGCTATTACCCCCCTCCCCCCCCAAAAAAACTAATAATTTACGTTAGTATTATATCAAATTTCTACATGAAAGAACTGTGTTTGAGTTGTCTTTTCAACAAAAAGATAAAATTATTAGAAGTTAAAAAGAAAGCTATTTATCTAAAAAAAAACTAATAATTTGCGTGAATATTACATTGAATTTTTACATTAAAGAAATATGTTTGAATGGCAATGAAAAGATAAAATGATTAAAGATAAAAGAAAAAGCTACGTATCAAAAAAAAAAAAAAACACTAATAATTCACATTAATATTATATTGGATTTTAACATTAAGAAAATGCGCTCGAGTTAATCTGTCGACGAAAAGATAAAATTATCAAAGATAAATGATGAAATTATGAAAAAATTTGATATTCTTATGAATTGTGCTTTTTAATAGTTTTGGGGGTTCCTGTCGTGAAAGAAAAGTATCCTATGCAGCAATGGCAAAATGGCTTTTGTTGCAAAATCGGTGCAGTGCCAACAGTATTTTGTATTGTTGAATGTAACACAGTACCGTAAACCGGGGCGAGTCTACCCATCCAGGGGCGAGTCTACCCATTTTAGTTTTATTTAATTTTCACTATTTTAAATTGCAAATAAAAAAATTTTTACCAATGGAGGACTTAGTTCAGACTCTAAGGAAGATGGCGCTGTAGTAGTTTGATCCGTTTTTATTTATTTGGTGTCTTTTTAACCGACCTGTTCAAACGTCTTTTGAGAGATTTGTATTGAAAATCAGCAAACTTTTAGTTGGTGCTCCGTAAGTATATTATTATTATTACTATTTTCACTTTGGTTAAGTGATAAACTTATCTAAGACTAAGATTACATTAATTTTATATGAAAAAAAAAAAAAAAAATGTAAGTTTTGCTGTTGTAAACAAAAAGCCAGAATTCGCGGGGCGAGTCTACCCATTCGTATTTAGTTTTAATAAAGCATAATAATATAATTTAGAACTTTGTTTATATTAAAATTAAGTCATTTTAAATGAATTTGAGTATATTATTTTAATTCTGCATTGATAAATTTATCATTAATAAGAAAATTTATAGGTTAAATATAAATGTAAATATAAAATATGTTTATTTTACCTATTTTTTCAATTTTTATATTACAAAATTAACTTTTTTTATTTAATGCAAGTTAAATAAATTATTATTTATTATTACAGATGGTTCGAAATTATATTCGCAAAACAAATGGATTTAAATGTTACAAAAAAATGCCACCTGAGATGGAAAAAGCTATCCAAAGGATAAAAGCCAAACAATAACAATATTAATTTTAATTTATTTTTATCAACAATAATCAGAAAAAAATGTTATTTTATAATGTTAATGATTATAAAAACAAAACTGTGATCAAAATGTGATAATCGATCAAATACTCAATTTGTGTTATTTTATGAATAAAAAAATGGAATATATAATAAAGTTATGAATTTTACTTCATAAATATCCTATATAGTAACTAAAATAACAATTTAATAGTAAAATTTGATTATTTACAATGTTAACATTCATTTTAGTAGAATGGGTAGACTCGCCCCATACGAGAGATTTGTCAGCAGTTCTATAAAAATATACAGTAACAGCGTAACTGTTAATATTTTCTAAAATCGATTTCACAGCTTTAAAGAGGGATAAATAGCGATTCCGAAACACCTATTAAAAGCCTTTTTTCTTTAATATTTACAAAAGTTTGACCACTTAAAAGTTGACAAACTGAAAAAATGGGTAGACTCGCCCCGGTTTACGGTACTTATTTTTAAGTAAAACTATATTTGTTACCTGCCGACCGGCCTGTGTAGGGGGCAGGGAACTGTCCTTGCATCAGAAAGGTTCTGGGTTCGAATCCCGGGCAAGGCATGGATGTTTCTTTCTCTCTATCTGTGTTCTACGTCCTTTCTCCTTTGTGTGTGAATGTGACCCGCCCTATAAGCGAGTTGTGGTAGTGCGACGTGGGCGACGCTGCTCCACTGCTGCCGTGACTTCGCCACAGGTGCCCACTGGGTACCGAAAAGAGAGTTAGCAGTTCTGGCACTTTCTGTGGCCAATGGACAATAGTTCCAAGTGTCCACCATTAAAAAAAAAATATTTGTTACCTTTCATTACAGTAGCATACAGTAAATACTTCAGATTGTGCCTCAAGGTTATGCTTTGAAAGTCAATAACCTTAATTTAAATATACTTTTATACCTATTTTCAAAAATATTCACTTTTATTTCTTATTACAGGTTAAGCGCACTGAGAAAAAAAATTATATCCAAAGCTACCAGAATATGGTAAAATTTACCGTGTTTTTGGCTCTATGAGAACACCGAAATGCTCGGTAAGATCTTTGGTAATATTTTTGGTAAAATTAACAATAAAAAATTGTTCTACAATATGCGATAAAATTTAGTGAAACTTGGTAATTTTGTCATTATTTCTTAGAGCATAGCATAAAAACTATTCATTCTGTAAAATTTACTTGTCATCTTTTTGTTTTTTACTAAATACGTTGTAATAAGAATTATAACTTTGAAAATCAGAATTTCAAGTAAACCCTGTCCTTATGAAAGGAAAAATTACCAAATGAAAACTTTACCATACAGTACAGTAATTTTACCTGAATGTTTATTACTTTAACGGAAACCGTAACCATATGAATCCGTTAATTAATATGAAACCGTTATCACATGAAACCGTTACCATGAACGGAAAAATTAGCAAATGAATAGTTAACCATATAATACGATAATTTTACCTGAATGAATAGTTACCATAGAGAATGGTAAGTTTTCCCTGTGAAAAGGTACGATCTTTCGAACTTATGTAAAAGAATGAGGACACCTAAAGTATTCGAAGAAGAAATAAGAAATGCAATAAAAAACCTGTATTACCACGCAAAATACAATTAATAAGTGCAGCCAAACAGTATGGAGTTAATCTTACATGTACATGATAAAGGATCGAAACTGATACAATGATAATAGTTGTTAAGTTAATTAATATTTCATGTTTAATTTCCCTGAATCTTCAGCACAAAAATAGGAGATTTGTTTAAAAAATGCATTTTAAACATTACAAAAACTTGTTTAATGAATGATACACTAATCAAGCATCTGATTGTGCGACTAAACTCTGTTTTAAGTTAAGAAAAAACATTTACCTCCATGGAGTGATCCTATTTGCATGGAAGTACACTCCAAATGGATGCCAAGCTCCCAGCGCGAACGAATATCAACATCGGTAACTCTCTAAACAGCACCGATCTTTTTCATTGTTCTCTTAATTCGTGCGAAATGGGGAAAACAAAACTTATTGAATAATAAACTAATACGAATTAATAAAAATGACATCCAAAAATCGTAACAAATATACGCTTTTCTGTTCGCATTAAACATAAACATCAACATCGTCAACTCTTATTTAAAAAAACTGATGAAAGAATAATCAATGTTGTTTCTCGCAGACGATTTGCTAAAACAGCAAAACAAAAGTAAAAATTCTTTATCTCACATTTGATTTGTTAAGAACAAGTCACCATAAGACGCGTTATTTTTAGTGGCCCGAACAAATCCTATATTCTTGCAACGTCATATAATTGTTTCTTTTTGAATGACACTTGTTCTAATTTATCGGAATATGTTGCTAAGTCTAGGATTTCTCACTATGACTATGAAACTACAATATTTTTTTAAAATTCTATGATAAATATCTTAAAAGATAGCACGAATTAAATGTCTGCCAGACGTGCTAAACTCTTAAAATTGTTTTGAAAGCATATTTGTAATTTCTAACTATAGGCAGTTTTAGATGATTACTTAAATCCTATACCACAATGATTTCTTCTTAACTTGCAACGGAGTGTAGATTTGAATGTTCTGTTCTAACCAATTGGTACTATACAAAAAAAAAAAAAAGAGG
>NC_092213.1:6523404-6577148 GCF_043381705.1 Parasteatoda tepidariorum
TACTATAAAAAAAAAAAAAAAGAGGTTGTAGTTGAAAAGATGAAAGGCCTATTGCGGCGGCCTTTTGTCCTTGTCTTTTGAGTTTATCTCTATGTAAGTGTGAGAACTCAAGCTTATCAAGACAAAAGAAGAAGAAAATTAAAAATGCGACGTTCACTAATCAAAATTTAGAAATTCGTTTTCTTAAGTTGGTGAAATCTGTAAAAAGTGATATTAGCATTAACGGAACCAAATTTCCAATTGCTCTCGTATTAGGGCCCTTTTTCCCAGATTGTTGCTACCCCCATAATTTTAAAATCACGAATCCAAACCTGACGAAAAAAAGGTTGTGTTTTCCCAGAGAAAGTATGCATTTTTGTACCTGCCTTCTTAACTTAAAATATGGCCTTCACTAATTAATTTGCATATATGAGGATAAGCCCGCGAATCATTAAGAGAGAGCTAGTATATGAAAATCGGATCATCGAAGAAAAACTTATTAAGTTGATCACTTTTTTTGAGCAATATATCTAATTATTCGAATAGTTATATGATCATTATTTTGTAAAAAATTTACTTACGTTTTAATTTAAACAATAAAAAAAACATAACTATTTTCTGTTAAGTAGATGCTGGGCATTACTGCATGTAATACTAATGATGCGTAGAGGTTGGTCTTAGACTGTGGACCGTAATTTTGAGATTCCTTTATTAAAAAAGTCTTCTTTATCAGGAAATCGTTTCTAATCGAATTAAAAATCCTAATACCGTATTAAGAAATGTAACAAAATTAAAAATAAATCCTGAATCCCTTTAGTCAGGGTGCTATTTCGTCGACTAACAAGTAACTAATTGCTAGTTTAAAAAAAATACTAGTTAAAGAAAAACGCAATAGCGAAAATTGTTGGTAACTTCTGGTGGTCTGGATTTTCAATCGTTTTTCCGTCTTTTTTCTGTTAATTTTTCAATTTCCGATATTTTTATATGATGTTATTACGACATGTGTATTAGAAATTCGAACACTAACGCACTTTTTACCGCACTCAATTCACGACAATTCCCTCATAAATCCACCTCGTTTTTTGGGAACTGTTTATTTATTTTTTTGGCCGTTTCAACATGGTTTTTTTTCTTTTTTAAAAAAATATGGTTTTTAATACAATATTCCAACACCCAAATTTTGATCACTTTTTGAAGTGCTTTATTCGTGACTATTCCCTCATTAATCGGCATTATTTTCCGCCCAATTTATCGGCATTTATTTTTTTGTTTTTACGGCTTTTTTCTTATAGTTTCTCAAACAACGATATTTCTAATATGTTATCGCGACACGTGAATTTCAAATTTGACTAATTACTTTTTGACGCGCTCAATTCGCGACTATGCCGTCTTAAACCAACATCATTTTCCAATCGCCTTCTCGGCAGTTATTAGAGTTAGTTGTCTTACCTCCTGCCTGGTAATTTCAATATCATTTTTAAAATCTCGATAATTTAAATACGATATGAATACTATCGAAGCATTCAGAATTGCGTATTTGGATTTTTAAACTTTTAAACTTCATATGAGCATAAATATTACATATTTTCCATTCAGTGATCGTTTTATTGCAGCAAGTCACACGGCAATGATTATATCAAATTCTCTCCATCATAAAATGTATTTGCTAATAGTATTTTTTAGCACTATTGATTTTGAAAAATGAAATCATGCCCTGCTTATAGTATTTGTTTCAAAGTTATATTTTTAAAATCTTACACTATGCGAATTCTAAAATTTTAAATATGTAACAAAATAAGTTAAATTAAGCAAAATAAGATAAATTTTGTTTGTTGACAAATTTGACGTTTCATAACTTTTTATTTAACCATATAAAATATTTTAATATTATTATTATTATTATTATTGTTATTATTATTATTGTTATTATTATTATTNGTTGTTGTTATTAGTGTTATTATTATTATTGTTATCATTATTATTATTGTTATTATTATTATTATTGTTATTATTATTATTATTTTACTTTATGTTTTTTTAACATTCTACCTGTTTCCTTACCTATCACATTTAGATATAAATTTTTCAGATTTCAAAATGTGTAATGAAATTCCGGTAGATATGAAGAAGAAGAAAAACTTTTCACAGATAAAACTCGCAGCAAAATTCTTGAATATGAAGAAAAAATACACAGGATTTTTTTTCTGATTAAAAGTACAAAAAAATGCACACAAAAATCTACATGTTTCGTGAAAAAACAACACCACACGTTGTGCGTTTTAGTAGGTCAATGTCAAATTAAAGAGAAAGTTTTCCAAACTGTCATTCGAAACACATCAGGAAACAAATTGGCTGCAATCTAGGAGATAAGGCCTCGCCAAAAAGAATAAAGCCATGCACTATTTTTTTACGGTATTAATGGGAGTAAAATAAAAATAATATAATCCCCAGAACTTCAATGTCAAATCTATCTATAGAAGTTTATCAAATCCCAAAATGTCTAATAGATTTCTTCCGGAAGAAACCTAATCATAAAGAATAAATTTGACATTCAAATCCTTGAAATCGAAGAAAAAAAATGATAACTGCAAACATGAGATTTATTTCAAATGACAAGTACAAAAAAACCAGAAAAAAATGGTTTAAAAAAATGATAGAGAAAAGTGAAAGTTTGCCAAAATCTTTCCTCAGAAAGGGAAACTACATGTTTTTGTGAGAAAACAACACCATACAACATGGGTGTACATTTTAGTAGGTCAATGTCGAATGGAAAGGAAAAGTTTTCCAAACTGTTATTCGAAACTTGGCACGCCGGCGAAAGAATTGGCTGCAATATATATTGCACAATCATTGCAAACGAGGAGACAACGAGACCTGAAAATTTGGACGGATGAAATAACGGGGATTGTGGGGGTCGAAAATGTAGAAAAACTTCGCCAAAAAAGCGTAACATGATATCACGCTAGCGGTGCATTTTCAGATTTTTAACTTTTCGGTGAATTCAGAAACTTGTTTGAGTGTAGAATAAAGTGCCAAGAAAATTTGGGTGTTTCTTTCTTTGGCAAGTTTTTGGCATTGTTGAATTCCCCTGTTTGTACTTCTGTTTTCATTATTATCTCGATTCCCGTGAGATTGGGTTTTCTTTTTAGCAGGGGGGGAGGGGGTCGGTTTTAAGTTGCAGAAGAATTTTTGACAAGAAGGGAAAAAATTGAGTATATGTAGTCTCAAAGGGTGTGAAATAAATGAAGAAAAAAAAAGTCGTGTATTCTATCTGCGTATTTCAAACTAGATATTGAATTAAAGAAATGATGGTGATGTTTGAAAAAAAAAATCAAATTCGTTTGATACAATGCTTTTGCGCTCGAATTTCCAGGAAGTATTCCGGAGCCTTATATTCTTCCTATTTTACTTCCACTTTAAATTCGATAAATCTTTATTTATGAATCAATATGGATTGTAATAATTCAATTTAAGGAATGTATACATAATCTCTCCTTCTTTCTAAAAAAAAAAATATCTAGCGGTACTTTTTGATGATGCATTAGCACTAAAAGTATAAAGACAAGTTTTATTTCTTCAGTTATTTTTACATCTGGATGTCAGAAAGTAACAAATTAATAAAAAATAAGAAGAGAGAAAATTACATTTTCGAACTATACAAAAGTAAATGACTGCATAGAAAAAGTAATGGTACGGAACTATACAAAAGTAAATGACTGAATAGAAAAAGTAATGCTCGTTAACGAAAATCAAAAAAATTTTTAACGAAAAAGTGAATAAATAAAAAATAGACAAAAACGAAACAAAGAAAGAGGCATTAAGCGAAAATTTATAAACAAAATAAAGCAAAAGACGTTATATTTTGATTGTTCGAATGCCTTGAAAAAAAAATCTATTGAATTGTAGATTATTCCTACTAATTGTAAATACGTCTTTTTTTATATTTAACTTGTAGCTATTTGCATGAAAAGAAGTTGTGTTTCACTTGGTGTTCTCAAAACACAACTCTTAATCTTCATTTCTTACAATTCATAACAGAAATTGAATCATTAGGACGTACATAGTAGGGTTTTCAATTACTTAAACGAGAAAAAAATGTTATAAGAATCTAGCGAATCATTATAGTGATAAGTCGTTGTAAATGCAAAAATTATATCCATTAAACATATAAAGCTAAAAATTGTGAACAAATCTCATTCACTTCTACTACCCAAAATAATTATGGAAAATAAACTGAATATATAAAAATGTAGAATTTTATAGACTCACCTTGATTTGATTAATTGTGCTAGTGATCTCTACTGCGTAGAATATCATAAATTTATTTTGACAAATATCCTGAACTTGCATAGCAAGTTCTTTTTAATGATATTCATTTTCTTTAATTTTATATGATATTAGTATAGTACGGTATCATACAACTTTGTACAGCACAAAATTTTTAATTACCCATTTCTTTACAACTTTGGGTGGCATCTGTATGAAACGGTATCGTATAACTTTGTATTGTACGGAATTTAAAAATGATATTCTTCTTCCATAACTTTGTACAACACGAAATTTTAAAATGACATTCATTTGCTAAAATTTCGTACTGTACAGATTTTTAAAAATTATGTTCTTTCTCTATGACTTTGCATAATACAAAATTTCAAAATGACATTCATTTACTATTACTTTGCATTGTATGGAATTTGAGAATGATATTCACTTCCTGTAACTTTATTCTGTACGGAATTCAAAAGTGATATATTCTTTTCTTACAACTTTGAACAATGCGAAATTTCAAAATGACATTCATTTCCCTTAACTTTGTACTGTTGTACTGTACGGATATGAATGATATACATTCAAAATGATATACAAGAAAAAATTAAGCTATGCTAATTATTTATTATGCTAATTATTTATAATTTTTCTTTAAAGACCAGAATAAGTGAAAAAGAAAATAGTTGAAATTAAAAATTTTGACATTTTTACTGCGCTCCCTTAACATTTTTAACGGAAAAATCACAATATATAATGCGTTAGGTTATAACATCAATGATGAATTAACCGTCAAAGTTGACTTAATGTTATTATTGCTGTCTTTAGTTGCACGACAGTCCATGACAGGATGTTTAAACACTTCCTTTCCCAAACTTTTTTTTATTGGTTTTTAGAGTTAAAGTGTAATTTTGAAGCTAAATTTTTGTTTTGCAAAATAATAACATAGAGAAACTAATTACCTGTTCAAATTCATTTTTAATAGCTTAACTAAACAAAACATAGTTCTAAATTACAAACCAACTATAATTATATTTGACGTTTGGAAATTTTGCAATACTTCTATCAATGATGATAAATTATATTGAGTCAATGGCGATGACGTTGTTTTTATAACAACGCGCGTGTGTCGTTCATGTTTGCGGTTTGTCTGCGGTTTTTCGTATTTTTAGATTTTATAACTTTTCCTAAGTTTATAAACTACTTGAAACCTATAATTCTTTTTTCTTTTCTAATTTTTTTTTAAACCTCTAAACCTGTCATCTACGATTTTTTATCTCTGATTCAGTAGCTACTGACAAGGGAAACTAGGGAAGTGTGACTCGCCAATTTCGAAATAAACTAATGGGATGTATGCCTTATGAAGAATAATTTTAGGGATCCACATTCGTTTCGGCCCATAGAAGGTCCTGTGAGAGTTAAAAAATAATTCAATATATAGAAAAATCGGTATTTTATTACTTCAATGTAGACTATTAGTTATTATAATTGTCTCATACTCCAATAAAATTTGTGGTACTTTCACGTACTATATAATGCATATTTATTGTCAAAATTGATTTCGAAAATTTTATATATCTGTAGTTTATCAGAAAAACCTGTTACGTTAATTCAAAAAGAAAAGAAATTTGCATCAAATATTTTAAATTTTTTTTAAAACATTTTCCAAATTAATTGGAGTATGTGATTGCAAATCAATTAATTAATTAATAATTAATTAACAATTGATTTATAATTAATTAACAATTAATTAATAATGATTTAATTTTCTGAATAATTTATTAATTAGCAAATTAATTATCCAATTAATTACAAATTAATTGGATCATGAGACAATTACAATAACTAATAGTCTGCATTGAAGTAATAAAATACCGATTTTTCTATATATTGAATTATTTTTTATCTCTCACAGGACCTTCTATGGGCCGAAACGAATGTTGCCCCCTAAAATTATTCCTCATAAGGCATACATCCCACTAGTTTATTTCAAAATTGGCGAGTCACACTTCCCTAGTTTCACTTGTGAGCTACGTTTGTTTCACCTAAAAATGAAACTCAGCAACATCCTGTAACTCATAACATTAAGTAACAAAACTTATTTCAAATCTACAATAACAAATGGCACGAAAATGTAAAATTTTACAAATAAAAAAATTTGAAAAAAAACCCAGCTAAATACCCGTTTTTTTTTGCACGGAGTGAGTAAAAAAAAAGGTAAAGAATCAATAAATCAGGACTATGAAATCACGCTCTAAACTGAAAGGCATATTCAGACACAATTAAAGTACTTGATGGGAGAACCAGGTAAATGGCATTTTTAGAGAAATTAATGAATTAGAGAGAATAACGTAAAATGGTTGCATCAATATGGGAATGTTTAATGTAACAGAACTGCTTTTGACTCCGCATTTATCTTAACCTAACTAAGCCACATCAGTTTTTGATCTGCTTGCATTATTTTTATTTCAAATTAGACAGTGGAAAATAAAATGAAGTAAAGAATTATTAGTCCCCTCTTCTAATTAATTGGTCATGAAATAGTTCGGATACAATTTTTTTTGTTCGCTTTGAAAAATGTCGCTTGCCTGGTTCTTTCACAAAGGTTTTCAATTAATGTAGCTAAATTAATTTCAAATTTTTTATTTAATATTATTTGTTGCCCTTTTGGGTGACTTTGCGTTACAGAAGTAAGCAAAACTCGTTTTTTTATAATATATTTCAATGGAATAAAAATATAATGCCACTTGGCATGTTGCTGCGGCAAACTCATGATAGTCAAAATTGACCACCATCAAGTCATTTTCTCCGGTAAATATCTCCTTCGAGGGGACGTAAAACACTTTTTTTTCTAAAATATCTTTATTAAAACAACTTTGTATTGGTGCAGTTTTAATAATACCTATATTAGTTATTTTGGTACTTATTACATAACCCTTCAACGTTTAAGTTTTGTGCGAAATACATTTGTTAGTGGCAACCAACTAGAGTCAAAATTTTTTAAAAAAACCTGATAATGATTTTGGAGCATCACCATTTCTCTATCTTTGTTGAAATATTTATGCGTAGTGGTGAAGCCAAGCTCATTTAATTCTAATCCATAAAAATATTATTACGCTATCTTTGCTACCATTGGAAAAAAATAATTTCTGAAATTACAGAAAACTCATTGTAGGTAAGCACTTTACTTACGTCACACTAGAGCTGCACAGTGAGCTATTGGCGACGGTCTAGGAAACATCCTTGAGGATGATCCGAAGATTTGCCATCACAATTTTGAGCCTCTGCAGAGGGGATGGCTTCCCTGCTTTGGTAGTCAGACTACCTGAATGCGAAGTTAAACAATTTGCGGTAGGTTTAACGAGGACCGATAAGATGGCCGATCAAAGTAGTCACCCACCCGCTTACTGACCGCAATCAGTGATTCTTGACTTCGGTGTTCTACTGGGAACCATGTCTTTACGATCAGTTCATTGCGGGACAAAAACCCGTTGTAGAAAAAACACGTTGAAACTCATTGTGTTATGAAAACTGCGCCAATTACCATAATACCAGTAGTACATATTACAGTCAATAGTACGCATTAATTAAGCATCATCTGTGAATGGCGATTTTCTACAGTTTTCCTAAACGACATTCCTATTAACCTTTTCTCCTCTTACTTTGCTTTTTAGTTCATTATTCTATTATTTTATTATTTTATTTTATTTCAATTAATACATGTTATTAATATTAATGATGCATTAGTGTCAGAAATAATATGGCAAATTTTCACGGCTTCCCAAAATGAATGAGCATCTTAACTCCATTATTTTAGTATATAAGTTTGTTTATTTTTTTATATCAGTCAACATATTTCCAACATTAGTTAAGCATCATTTTTATTTTATTTTATAACTGTCAATGAACAGCCGACCCAATTTTATGGGTTTACAACTACTGATGTTCAACTCCGTAGACTTGTAATTTTGAACCCGATCCAGAAGACAAGGGAGCTCCTGGATCGAGTATTGGGAGAAATTTGTCTTCGTGGAGGAATTTTTGGTGGAGCTAACCCGCATTTGCGTTAAATGGAGATGAAGACCACGAGAACCTCTCACGGTTAGCCTGACGGCAAGGGGACTCTAATCCAATATCTGTCTAAAACTGAGGATATTTCACGTCAACACTTTGGGCGGTGCAAGTCGGATGCAATAGATTATTTTTTATAAATACGTGCAATAGATTATTTTTTGATCAAATCGAGCTAAAAGCAAGCAATTATCACTGATGTTATCTTTAAAATGCGTGAAAAATGAAATCATCTACAGTTAAAGGTAAAGCAATGGCTTAACCAACAAGAAAATTCAATTTAGCTTTTCGATCATCCAGCTCGAACGGTTCGTCGTCGAATGTTCTGATCTCAACAGTGATCTTCCTCGTGCTTCAATCAATATGTAATCCAAATTTCAACGCTTTAGGTAGGGTGTCTAAGGATTCTATGAAAGACACACACACATCCATACTCGGGCATTCATTTTTATATAGATAGATAATTAGTGAAATTAATAAATAATTTCTAAAATTCACAAGCTATAATACTTTTATTAACTGAAATTATTACTTTTGTAACAAATATAGTAATTTAAATACCTGAAATTCTCGTAAAAGTAGCACATTATGTATGCTAGTACACTAGCATTGACTAGAAAATATTTCAATAAAAATTTACAGATTTTTATTTTTAAAAAAATTATATTATTTAATAATATTTTATATTAAGTATGATTTTATTCCCTTTAAAATATATTACTATACAAAATTGTATGAATCTGTCGTTAAGGAGTATAAGTTTAAGAATCTAGAACTTTTATTACAGAAATCTACAGAAATACATAAAGTAATGAAGCTCAACCCAATTTAAATTAAAATTGCATGAGTTATAAATACCAACTAGTAAAATATTGTACACTTTTAATTGCAAGTCGCAAAAACCAACCTTAAAAACCTAGTAAAAAATTTTTGGACAAAGCTACCAGAATATATTAAAATTTACCATGTTTCTAATTCTATGAAAACACCAAAAAGATGAGAGATTCCTTACCGAAGCGCTTTGGTAAAATTAACAACAAAGTATGGTTTTATAACATGTGGTAAAATTTGGTAATTTTATCATTACCTAGAACATAAACAATTTATTCGGAATTACCAGATTACTACCAAAGTTTCTGGTTCACTATTTTTATATGAACAAAACAATTACATGGTTTAAATGTCGTAGCTCTCGGTTTTATTAACCAGAGTTATAGTTTTTTTAAATGAAAATATCATTACCATACAATGCGATAACTTTATTGGAATTTATTCTTCGTGCAGTAAATTTATTTGGTTCTGTCGCACAAAGTTGTCTGAAAACTACCTTTCCTTTTCTCAATTTAACAAGCAATGGTTGTAAAAACTTTTCTCACATTTTTTTTTTTAAATTTACCTCTTCCTTTTCTTTTCTTCAGAACATCAACCTTTATTTTAAATACTCTATTACGAGAAACTCGAAAAAAAATAAAGCTTTTTTAGAAAAACCTATTTAGAAAATCATTTAAATTAATCCTATTTGGTAAAATTCAAGACATTGTTTTTTACTAGTTTCTGAAATGACGTAATTTGGAATTACTCTTTCTCTTCAGAACTACTAAAGTATTCCATTCAAGTCAAAATTTAGACATATTTATTTCAATAGTAATTATGTTAAATGAAAGTAAATTTTTCTTAAGATTCCATTGTTTCCAAAAGCAATGGTTTCATAATTGCAAAGTAAAGCATTTTTGATTATTACTTGACATCAAAACACTTTCATGCTTCGCAACAATGGGGCACTGCACTGTAACAAAAATCTCGATCGAATTACGGTAAAAAAGTACTGGCAACCTTAAAATTGTAATATCCATAAAATCCATTTTATCATAAAGTCTATCAGTACCGTAATTTTTAGAGTAATATTTAGTGAATTACAGTAATTCAGTGATTGAACAATGAATGTTAATGTCAAAATTACGGTAGATCAAATTTAATGTTTCCGCAAAGCTTTACCGTAATTTTAACCGAAATTTTTATAGTGTATAATCTAAGCGTACATAGTTCAGTTTAAAATTCTATTTCTTAAAAGATGAAACTTATTCGACATCCATATTAGAGCGCCAAGCTAGCTGGCGATTCTCATTATAAGCTTTCGTGAGGAAATTTCACGCCAATTTGGCCTATGTTAACTATTCAAATTTAAAATTTTTCATTTTTAAAAAAAAAACACTTTTAGAAGAACGGCATCCGGTAACTTATATATGGAAGAAAATATAAGAAAATCGAAAACATAGTGAATCTTTAAATATTTTTTTCTTAAATTTCATTTCTACCTTTTGACCTCGTGTAACTGTCTGGTGCAACCTGGTGTCATCCTTTTGTTGGAAGTCTTCTAATCATTCCGATTGTTCGATTTCTGACGTGTTCTAGATCACATCCCCTTTCAGAAGATTGGTTTGCTTTACAACCTAAATGGTGTGTAATTTCTCACAACTTTTTTTCCTTGTGTGCATGAAATACTGAGTAAACATTACAAAACAGTTATGTATGAGATAATCACATAAAAGTGATGTTTTTATATGTGACGAACATAAATGTCATTTTTCCAGGAATATGAGTCACGCTCTAACTTGAGGTTCAAGGCAGTTTCTTTTAACTTTGTTGCAGTTACCTGAAAGAAGAATTGAACAAAAATTATAAATGTTTGACACTAAAAAAGTACGACTTTTCGAAACGATTTTTTACCTGTTTCTGTGGTACGTCTTTGCTAGAAGATCTTCTGACATGGAAAAAAAAAGTCGATTTTATTTTTTTATCACACTTTTTCTGAAAGTTCAAGAACATATCTTAGACGTAGTAAAAAACCTCAAGAGGTTAAAATGCTGTTTGTCACACGCTTCAGAAACTTTAACCATTATGTTACTAAAGAGGTGTAAGTTTAACCTCTAATTCTTAAATTTTTTTCTTTTTTTTACAGTCACAAAAAAGAAACTTGCAACTGAGATTTTTTTTAAATTTAATTTGTTGACAAATCACAATTTAAGCAACATGCTGATTCTGAACAATGGAAAAAAATGGTAAAACTAACCGTACTGGATGGTAAAGACATTTCAGTTTAAGAAAAAGTCTTAGTTCTGGAAATTAAACCAAAATATATGGTATATAGACTATTTACTTGCTAATTTTTCCTTTCATATGGTAACAGTTTACCGGAAATGTTGGTTTTCAAAAATATAGCTCGTATTATCTCACATTTAGTCAAAATACAAAACTCAAAAGTAAATTCAAATAAATAACTGGTTTTTATGTCATGTTCTAAGGCATCATAACAAAATCACCAAATTTTATCACATTTATCGAATTTTATCATATATTTTAAATCATGTTTTACTGCTAATTTTACCAAAATCAATACAATAGCATTTTTGATGTTCCCATAGAACACTGTAAATTTTACTATATATTCAGGTAGTTTTGACCATACTTTTTATTCTCCGCGTGTTCGTTTGTGACAAATAATAGTGTATTCACACTTGTATAAATTTTTGCCCTTAGAATTGCAGCATGTATTCTTCTAACACTGTATTTGATCATTATAATAATTCATTCAATAAATTACATTAAAAATGTATTATTTATTAGTTTTTAAATCTTCTTTTACCATTGAAACGTTTAGTTGTAACTATATAATCCGTACGTAGAAGTTTTTAAATCTATTCACGAAACTGGAAAATGCGTGATGCAACATGTATATATGTAGCATGCATGTATGGAATTTTTTCAAGACTATTATTTGTTTCTTTTGGTAAAAAAAATGACATTGTGCGTGATGCAACATGTATATATGTAGCATGCATGTATGGAATTTTTTCAAGACTATTATTTGTTTCTTTTGGTAAAAAAAATGACATTGTTTTACTTTTAGATTGATTTGCTTGAACGAACGAATAAAAAAGTATTTTATAATTACTGTTAAAAAATTGTTCTAATTTCCTGTTGTTAAATAGCAATTGTCATAAAAATGTTTGAAATTAGTTCAAAGCTTGTCACTATTTTTCTGGTGGTTCATTGTCTAAGAGAACATCTCTTACATCCGTTACTAAGGAATAATATTCAAGAAATAAATTTGCATTGTAAAAAATATCATTGACAAAACTTTTTTTGTTGTTCGCGAAGAAAGAAATTCTGGTAAAATTACAGTACTGTATGCTAATGACATTTCTGGTAAAAAATTATAATTCTGGTTAATAAAACTAAAATATAAGCCATTTAAACTTTCCATTTGGTTAATTGTTTTTGTACGTATAGAAGTGATTTACTGGAAATTCTGGTTTTCAAAATTTTAGTTCTTATTATAATACATTTTTCAAGAAATACAAAACTGAAAAGCAAATTTAACCGACTAAAGGGTTTTTATGACATGCTCGAAAGTATCATGATAAAATTATCAGATTTTATCATATTTACCAAATTTTATCACATATTAGAAACATATTAATTTTACCAAAATCTTTACCAAAACGCTTCGGTGAAAATTAGCGAGGTTTTTGGTGTTCCCATAGAGCCAGAAACACAGTAAATCTCACCATATTCTAGTGGTTTTGACCATACTTTTTTTTCTCAGCGTTGATTACTAACTCGTTGTTTACTGTACATACATCATCATAAGTGAACGCAGATGCGTAATTTTACTTTAGATGCAAGACATAAACTTATTAAAAATGTGAAGAAAAAAATTCTTGAATGCAGTTGTGCATTAGCAACTTGCCCTTTTTACGTTACAAACACTTAAATTTCATTTCATTTTAAATAAATTTTCGAATTGGCATTAGTTCAGTAAATTATTAAAAAGCATATGTTTTTTCTTATCCGCAGCAAGAGGCAATTAATTTGAAGAAAAAAAAAATACTCTACTTTTAATTCTAAATGCACCATTCATATTTCTTCAGTTAAAAATAATAAATTAACTCTTTTGATTAAAAGTGGATAAAAATATTTTTTTTAATTTCTTGGGATCTATCTTCAGAATTTATAAAATTTTTAAACATTGATTTCAAAATGGTTAGGTAATGTGGAAGTATTTTACCCATTACAATGTATAGTTTTTTATTATAATTAAATAAAATAACGCAGAATAATAAATAACTATTAAAATCTATTCTTAATTTAAAGTTAACTTTTTATTTATTTTCATTCAACTAGAGATTCGCAAAAAAACGCAAAGAAATCAAAACATTAAGAGACTCAAACTTTTGACAAGTCACGTGACAAAAGAATTAGATAATAACTTTTCAGATTGAAATCGAAACTTATTTTGAGGGTGAAGCATCCAACCGTCGGAAAAGAGAAGCTTT
Source organism: Parasteatoda tepidariorum (assembly GCF_043381705.1). Classification (NCBI taxonomy): domain Eukaryota; kingdom Metazoa; phylum Arthropoda; class Arachnida; order Araneae; family Theridiidae; genus Parasteatoda; species Parasteatoda tepidariorum. The sequence continues at coordinate 6,537,057 of NC_092213.1, forward strand.
TTCTTCTGATGCATCTGATTTCCTTAACTGGGTTTGTTGGTTGTATTAAATTATTTGCATATTTATAAGGTCAGTTTCTCGATCCATTTGGATTGCAACATAAAGAAAAACCTGAACATTTGTTCAAAACAATTTTCTTTCTTTTTTCAAACTCTATATTTACAGTTTGTAAATTGTGTAAAATTGAGTTCATTCAAAAACCATTCTTGCGTAAGACATGAATGTAGATCTATTATTTAACATTCGATGAAAATAGCTCTAAAGGAATTAATAAATCGTTTGCATAAATGTGAAAAAACACATCCTGTATTTACAATTGAATTCGAACAATTTATGAAAATTCTAATTCAGAGATAAAAACACTTTTCTAAATATAGATCGAGCTGTTTTTATTCATAAGAAAATTCGAGAAGGGGGTCATGTCTAGGGACTCTTGCATAAGATATGAATATAGATCTATTTCTCAACATTCGAAGAAAATAGATGTAACGGAATTACTAAGTCGTTAGCGTTAAATGTGAAAAAGCACATCATACATTTATAATTGAATTTGGACAATTTATGAAAATTCTAATTCAGAGAAGAACAGTTTCTAAAAATAGACCGAGCTGTTTTCATTCATAAGAAAATTCGAGAAGGGGGTCACATCTAGGGATTCATTCAATTTCTTCTCAATCCCTTTTCTGAATTGTGGTTGAAAATGAGAACAGATGCCCATTGCAAACGACCAATTCAAATGCCGTTATGTTCAGCTCAAGTGGTTTTGGAACACTTCGGGGGTATGCAATGGGGGAGGAACCAATTCCAATGAATCGAAAACCTTTTTTCACCCTATTGAGAACTTGCCGAAATATATCTTTTTCGCCTCCCCCCGCCACTTTAAATCTGTTTCACTTTCTTCCGAATGCGAGTTTCTAATTTTTTTTACCATATTCCATTTCAACTTAAACTTTTTCAGCTCTTTTTAAAGAGGAAGCTATAATTCAATACTAAACAAATACAGACAGAAAAATGAATTGCAACTTTCTTTTCGAAAATCGCTTGATTCGTCGGTGAAACGCAACAATGCAAATGTAGTGTTCGTAAACCTCAATGAAAAAACCATTTCAAACAGCTTTTTTTCATATTTTAATTCATAAAAATAAACTTTAACTTCCTTTTGACCCTTTAGCTTCCTTTGGGAAACCTGAGATCTTCATTAAAACTTATTTTCTTGAAATATGTGGAAAAAATTTGGATCAGAATTTGTTCTTTATTGCTTTCGCTTGTCAGCAAGTCCGCAAACGATTTTCCCACCAAGTAAATCGCAAACGATAATTTATTAGTTTCAAGACCAGCTATTTTTTTTATTTTTAAATTAGTCTTCGAAAGGGTTATTTCATAGGATAGAGGCCCACAAAAGGAGTAAAATATGTTGACCTCACGAAATCTTTGAACTTTACCTAGGTCGGTTTGATTAAGTCATTAATGTAGTAATATAGTTTTTATGGATGCATCAATCACTTAAAGACCATCCATTATATTAAGTAAGTTTTAAGAACAGTAATCACGTTTTAAATTTAATTTCAATCAATATTTTTAAAACGCTCATTTTTATTAATCTTCAAAACATGTTATAGTAGACAATAATGTTAATATAATTTATTCTGTTCAATTTAAAATTTCTGTTGTTTTCAGTGAAAGAAATTTTTTTAGTAAAAAAATTGCGTCAGTTGAAATCTTTCTCTTTGTGAACAGCTGTCGCCATTCTGCTATACTGAGACTGAATAAAAAAAATTATCAGTATTTTATAATCAGTCTAATAATTTTTACGCTTTTATCAATAAACCCACATACCTTTGAATTAATTTAAAAAGCATCAGTCATTTCTCATTTTGGCCAAAATATTTCTGACAGTTTCTAATAAGCCTAGAGTATGGATGTTTTATTACAAGTAGATTTACTGAAAGTTCATAGTTTGATTGGAAAATTCTCCTTATATTACCCAACAAGCATAACGGCATACAAACCGATAGTAATAAGCCTAAATACCATATTATAAGATACTGAATTCTTATTCAATTAGACTGGTGCATTCCAAAATGTCGGCTATTTTTACAAAGAGTCGGATATAGCCTACGACGCATAAGATATACATTTTCTATACTCTCTACTTCAGCTATTTTCACGAAAATTGTTTCAAATCTGTTAATGAAAGTTATTTAATTAAAACAGTTAAAAAGAGCAATAAAAGTCGAATAAAAAGACAGTAATGAAAGTCAAGTAAAATCTAGCATTGCTGTCAAAATGTAGTTGTTGACACAATTGGTTCTTTAATTCATCTTTTCAATTTAGGGGGAAGTATTAAATTCATATTAATGTATTTATTTATCATTAAAAATAAAATTTGTAAACTCATAGATAAAATTAAATTCATTAGTGTATTTTTTTTTATTTGTTACATTTAAATTTTATTTTAAGATGGATGCTCGCAATTCATTTACAAATTAAGTTACATCCAAATGATGAAACGTTTTTTTTATTTCCATCTATGTATTCGGCTATGCATTAAGGAATAATTTAAAAATAAATAACTAAATTAAATGAAGCATTATGATATGAAACACAAGCCATACTATAGTTACGATTATACAAAGATAAACCGCTATACACTGTTAAAAATTCCTCGAAAAAATTTCCACTCTCAATTTTTTTTAATTGTTATTTTACCATATTCAACCAAAACAGTCATATAACCATAAAAAGATGGGATTGAAACTGTTAACTTTAAGAAAAATCTTCTACTGACTATTTTCACCATTCAGTTAAACAACCAGTATTTTATTCACACCAACTGGGCCCACCTTATGAAATCACTTATTTATTTACTACTACTTTAATATATACTTTATATAAATACTTTAATACTTTAGCCGAGTATAATACTCTATAAATACTTCAGCCGAGAGGACTGATCTGTCAATCGCATGACCAGCTGAGCGGGGATTCGAATACCTATGTTGACACCATATTTCTTCGCTTCTTTCAACACGGGGAGATTATCTAGTGCATTGCATGCCCCAATTGGTGAGCCTGTACTATTATGATCCGAAACTCTCACCCGCGCATAGATGACAGCACCATAAAGCAGCTTAACACAAAAAGAATTTATAATAGCTCCCATCTCTCACAATCGATGGTGCCAGGAGATAAACTAATTAAGCCACATTCCATGGTTCACTTGGCAAAACACAACTCTACCACAAACCTAACTGCAACGTCCAATTAAATTACAGTTTTACGGTTTTGAAGCCATGCCAGTTGTAAATGGTTACAAGATCATATAGTTTTGTATTCAGGATGTTTTAATCATAGCATTTGTTAAGGGTTCAAAATCATAAAGAATGTACCTATCTATAAACTTTATGTTTAATTTTACAGATCAAATACAATACAACAATTACAACAATGCAGATCAATTACAACAATACAAATCAATTACAACAATACAGTTACAGCATTACAGATCAAATAATATTAAATTTACAGTAAAATGAGTGTAGAGCATTTTATTATAAGCTCAACAAAATAGTTTACTTCGAATTATGAGAACAAAATACTTATCATTTACTTTATATTTTTAAACCCTTTTACGTTTTACGTAACTAGTTAGGGATGGTTGAAAAAAAAGATTCATACGCTTTTTTTTTAGTAAATTTTGCACAAACCATATTTAAAAGTGCATTTCTTTTCAATTTTATCATGTAGCAATTTTTTTTGTTTGTTTGCTTGATTACGTAAGCTATTTTTTCAAGTCAGTTTCCGAAGAAGCTATTCTCAAAGTCAAGAATAAAATTTTTAGAATGTTTCACTATTTATTAAATATTTACCAGCAGTAAACAAATATTTAAATGCATACAGCAGTTGAAATATGTTTTTACGAGAATTTTGACATAATTTTAATATTTTGATATTTTGCGTAATGAACCTAAACTTTAGACACGTTCTGATTTTTTCGAATAAATACAAATTTGATCAAGATTTCTTTTAGTAATGTTGTATTTTATTTCGCAGCATTTATTCTTAATATGTAAAATATTATTAAAAAAAAGGTTTGGGCACTGATGTTTAAGTTCGTTCTATCACGGATGCTACGAAATTTATTGAAAAACTACAATTCATGTAAACTACATTCATGAATTAGTAGAATGAATGAATGGAGGATATATTTTATTATTTCTGAAAGAAAAAATTATTTTTTTATTTTTAGCATTGAAGGTTAATTTAGAAATGAAAAGAAAAATATTTAAAATTATTAAAATATAATATTATTAATTCAAAACATTAGTGTTATTTAAAAGAAGAAGACTTAAGCTCTAGTGTTTAAGTTCCTTCCATTACGGGTCTTCCGCAATTTATTAAAGACTACAATATACATTTCTGAATTTAATAACATCAGTTTTTGAATGCATATATATCCTTATATCTTAGTAAAAAAAATCATTATTATTTTTATAAAAAAATTACTCTAGAAATGAAGAAAAATAATAGTTAATTAAAATTACAAATCATAATTTTGGGAAACTGCAGCGAAACTACAAGTTTGATAAAACGAACTTAGAGCATTAAATTTTGCATTTTGTAAAATAACTACTTAAAGCTTAATAAAAGTATGTATAGGTCAAAAACTGCTCAATTACTATTTTTCTTACTCTTATGAGAAACTATTGTAACTTTTTTACCGATTATTGTAATATTTTTAACCGATTATTGTAGTATTTTTAACTGATTTTTGATTTTAAAAAAAATAAAACTTAATAAACATTATAAATCACAGATTTGGGAAACTCCAACGAAACTACAAGTTTGATAAAACGAATTTAGAACATCTTATTTTACGTTGCGTAAAATAGCTACTTAATATTTAAAAAAAAGCATTTGTAGGTCAAAAACTGCTCGACATTTTCCTGTTTTTCTTACTCTTATGAGAAACTATTGTAACTTTTTTAACAGATTATTGTCATTTTTTTAACCAATTTATGAAAAAAATAACAGTTAATAAAAATTATTAATAATAATTTTTGGAAACTTAAACGGTGCTACAAGTTTGATGAAACGAATTAAGAACTTCTTATTTTACGTTTCGTAAAATAGCTACTTAATATTTAAAAAAAAGCATTTGTAGGTCAAAAAACTGCTCGATATTTTCCGGTTTTTCTTACTCTTATGAGAAACTATTGTAACTTTTTTAACAGATTATGGTAATTTTTTTAACCGATTTATGAAAAAAATAACAGTTAATAAAAATTATTAATAATAATTTTTGGAAACTTAAACGGTGCTACAAGTTTGATGAAACGAATTTAGAACTTCTTATTTTACGTTTCGTAAAATAGCTACTTAATATTTAAAAAAAAAGCATTTGTAGGTCAAAAACTGCTCGATATTTTCCGGTTTTTCTTACTCTTATGAGAAACTATTGTGACTTTTTAAACAGATTATTGTAATTTTTTTTAACCGATTTATGAAAAAAATAATAGCTAATAAAAATTATTAATCTAATTTTTTAGAAACTTAAACGGTACTACACGTTTGATAAAGCGAATTTAGAGCACTGAATTTTACATTTTGTAAAATAACTACTTAATGTTTAAAAAAAAAGCATTTATAGGTCAAAAACTGCTCGACATTTTACGATTTTTTTTTTACTCTGAGAAGCTATTGTAATTTTTTTTAACCTTCCGAAATTGCTCAGTGGAGATAATTTTCTGCTCACTTGAACCTGACCGTCTTCAGCAGACGTCCACAAGTAGAGGGGGGGAAGAGGATCAAAGGTTAGCCTGCCAAATTTATATTACCTGAACTCCAACATCCCCCACCCTCTCTGCCATATTTTTTTTATTACATCTACAATACCTGAAAGATTCAACGAGCCGTGATGTAGGAGGAGATGCCAGATGATGGGTTTTTATGCAAACCCCTGATTGAAACGTGCCTTAAATGAACGGCCGTTTACTGTACTTAAAAAAAAAAAACGAATACCCACCTCAACGAAGAAAACATTTACAGCAAAACAATATTGCATACACTGTAAAAAAATTTTGATCAATTTGCAGTAAAAAGTACTGGCACTCTGCTTGCATCATAAGTAAAGTCCATTTTACAGTAAAATCCATTTTTACCGTAATATTTGTTTAATTGGAGTGATTTTATAGAAAAATATATTACTATATAAAAATTTCGGTACATAAGATTATTTGTTCCGTAAAATTTTACAGTAAAAATGGATTTTACGGTAAAAAATACCGACAACCAAAATGGCAATAAGTTTTACCGTAATTTGTTCCGGAATATTTTACTTTATTGATGAAACAGTCTCACCTAATCAGTTTTATCTGTTTATTTAAGGTTGTCATTTACACAAATGGTGAAGTGCAATCCTTGGTTAATTACACTAATAACACACAGTAAAAAAATAAAAAAAAAACTGCGTATTTGTGGTAAAAAGTGTTGGCATTCAGGGTGACAGTGCGTTTTACCGTAAATGCTTATACCGTAATTTTTAAAAACCGTATTTTATACCGTAACTTTACACTGTGAAATTTTGTACAGTAAAGTATTGCGGGATTCGAAAAATTGCAGTATGTCAATTTTTTTTTTGTTCCGTAAAATTTCACTATAAAAAGTACTGATTCCTAAATTTTTTGAAATTTCTTATACAGTATTGTTTTTATTAAAATAATACGGACACACGTAAATATATACTGTGCAATGATGAAAATTATGTAATAAATCGATATTTGAACGAAAATAATTGGATTCAGGCATAAAAAGCAAATACCAAATTACATTATCGATGTTATATAAAGGAGTTAGTCACAATATAAAGGAGTCAATGCATTTGTATTTCCTCAACAACAACAAAAAATTCCTCGTTTTTCATAATGTGCGTTATTAACCTCATTAACAATTAGGAAAATGGATATTCTAGGTTTATCGTGTCCACGCACTTTTCGACTAGATCAAATTTAACACCATAACAAAAAATAAAAAGTCTGAAAAAACTTATAAAATCAGGCATATATATGCATTAATATAAAAGTAGCACAACAAGATCAAATGTAAAAAAAATTTAAAAATTTAAAAAAAAGAATTTTAAAAAAACAGACGATAATTTTGGAACTTTTGGTATTGATAGCTTTGAAACCTGAGTTTTTCCTTTTTTTGATTACCAGAGTGCATTTGTAAGGTTTTCACTTACTATTAATTAAAAGAATTTTTATGTTCTTTTTATGATAAACTTATTCCTGTCTTGGTATCTATTTTAATATAAATATGAATACTGTGGAAAGAAAAGAATTTTACGACTTCTTAAGAAACGTATATTGGCTGAAATGGGATTCCTGCAAGTAACGTAGTGTGGGTATCTCGATCCTGATTGATTGTTGAAACGTAGTATGTGTTTAAGTTAGCAACTGGTCTTTCCATTCTATTTCGAGTAATCCAAGTCCATGAAATATCAATTCTCTGAAGTGACACCTATATTCTTGGACAAAGAATTTTTCAAAAAGATTTCAATTCTTTCACCCTATATTTCTGATTTATCACAAAGACAGTCATCAAGCCATGTAGAACATAAACGAACTAATTAAGCATTAGAGTTGACACGTACACAAAACAAAAAAATATCTCGGTTACAGTAAAATACATAAACAAATAATAAATCCAAGTTAAGTAAAAGACGCAGACAGGACAGAATTATATTTCAAGTAATTCGATGTGCCATGCAGCACTGTATCTAATTAACATCACGTTAATTAACATTCTAACTTACGTGCAGAAAAGTAGCTCAACTATAACACGTCATTTTGCTTATAAATGATCATCTGGCGTCATTGGTCTCATGTGTGACTATTCGTGATTATACTCTTCTTCAAGTACCCAATTGATAACCAATCCTGTCCCCTGGACTACAAAAAGACAAGCATCAATTAATTCAGATCAGTTAATCAATCGATGCAAATCACAAACCAAGCTCAGCCCATTAAAACGATTCGCGAATTGTTTTTGATTCTAAAATCATCAATTTTGCATACTTTGGACATCGCGTGTAGATTATTTACAATCGAGTATGACATGACGCGAGTTAGTTATTTTTTTGTGTGCTGTTAAAGATTTACCGAAACATAAGTTCGTCTTTAGATTAAGCACGTGTATTTTTAGTTGCGCATTGAGAAAAATTATATTTCTTTATTTTACATCTCTTGCGGACTGCATTAAGCCATTTGATTATGCATATTTTCTATCCACTTCTGTTCTGTTAAGCCTAGTTCAGAATCCATTATAATACACTCTCTGTAAAGTGTGTATGTTTTATAAGGAAACCTCCAGGAAAAACCACATCTGCGTAGTGACGACCTCCTCTATTCACTACCACTTTTGTGGAAGGTACGGAATGTTTTCAACAGACTTTGTGTTGGCGCTGTTTTTTGAAGCTCTGTCTCCAAGAAAACTAAAAAAAAAGACAGAGTTCAAGTGGCTTGTAATTGAAGCAATGCGATAATTCTAAACTATATATAATCTTGCCGTAATGAATTATCTGGGCTTTAAACAGAGAAATAACTTAAGTATTTAAAAAGTTAAAAAACTTTTTTAAAAATTACCAATTTGGCGACATTCTTCCACCTAGATGAAAATGATCAAAATCACTCTTTTGTTCTCAGTTTTTGAAAATTCTTATGAGCCCAGGTCATGCAACGTTGGAGTAAGTTTTTGAATATTAAAAAAAAATAGACCGCAAACGCTTTTCATGTTCACAAAACCGTGGCTTTTCTCCATATTGGCGTTTTGCGCCATTTTCAAAATAAACGTTGACAGCGCTGGCTTTAGATAGGCTATGCTTGACCTAACAGTTATGAGTAACAGTTGCAAACTTACAGAAGCTATAAAATAGCATATTATTCGCAAAAAAGCACCATTTCATATGACGACGGATCCTTCGAGAAACAGTCTTAAAGAAAAACCTTAAATTAATGGAATTTAATTAAACCTTTAATTTAATTGATGGAATTAAAGACCTGCATAGATAAAGAAATTATTTTTAATTTAAAAATAAATAATTTTAAACTAAAAGTTTTTTTTAATTTTAAATCTTTAACATTCCTGCCTTTCTAGTCATGTTTCAGATTGTTATTTATTTATTTATTAATGACCATCGTTAAACAGCCGAACAAATTTGGGTTTACTGCTACTAATGTTCAACTCCTTAACTTTGCAATTTTGAACCCACTCCAGAAGACAAAGGAACTGCTGGATCAAGTATTGGAAGAAATTAATTTTCGCGGAAAACTTTTTGTTTTAACTAGCCCATATTTGCGTTGCATGTACAGGAAAAGCACGAAAACCTCCCACGGTGAGCCTAACTACAAGGGGGCTCTAATCCATGAACCATCAACTACTGAGGATATTTTACGTCAGCACTGTGGTGTCATTCATAATTGGTAAGTTTGTTTTTAGACATAATTCTGTCCAAGGGGCCATTTTTATTGCTTCTAAATTTTATTCATCGATCTGATTTTCATGATGGCATTTCCGCACCATGCATTTCCACACAAATGACATTTCCTCAACATGAAAATGACACAGACTGAAATTAAAATCGTTAGGGAAAGATCATGTAACTTCGATAACATTTTGAAGTACATGGAGGTAAAATCTAAGATCGTTATTAGAACTTAGAGGTTACCTAAATGGGTCGTTATTGGACCAACTTCCAAAAATAACCATTTTACTGTGGAACAGAGAGTGATCGCTTCCGAGAGGTTTCACTTTAGTAACATACTAATTTTATTTTTAAAATTAGTATATATATGGATCATAAATTAATGATTCTTTGTATAGTGAAAATATTTTTATTACCTCTTCTGTATGTTTTATCTAACTGCAAATATAAATTTTATTGTAAGACTTAGACTTAGAGGTTGAGCAGCTCCAAAGACCATTACACATTGTACCCTATAATTAAATCATAATTAACAAGAAAGCTTCATAGCTAAAATAAATTTCAGCAAACACCTGACAAGAATATCTTGCAGTTCCCAGGCCTTCATGCAATGTTGCCCTAAATGCTCAAATCTTTGAGCGGAATATACCTCACAATCACAAAGTATATGTCGTGAAGTCTTCTCCTCAAGATGACAACCTCGACAAAGAGGGTCAGACACAACACTAGGTGTCTCCTGAGGGTGCAGTGTACAGTGAGAAGACCATTCCTCAAACTATTCTTGTTTAGCCTTAGGAACTCCTTTTGACGCACACTTGGACAGTCACGACTCAGCTCCTTAGCCTGCCTCTGACCATCCGAGTTGCGCCATTGCATGTGGGCAATTCTGCCACAGAGCTTGAAAATAGATGCCCTGAATGATATGGGAGATATTCTCAAAGCTGATTCAGGTCTCCAGAAAATCGGGAGCCAGCCCGTGCTGTTTCGTCAGCCAGCTCATTTCCAAGAATACCCATATGCCCATATGCGTAACAGGGTACCCAATGTAGGTATATCCTGTTACGAGTAGAAAGGAAACAGAGGACCGAGAAGCACTGTCATACTAGTGAACAGGTGAATTTACACCTCGATAGTGATAGGAGAGCAGCCTGACTGTCAGAACTGGTGTGGATAGGAATTTTAGTGTTATTCTGAATACAAAAAAATAGTGGCAGCTACTTTTCGCCAAGGAGAAGAGTAAAAAATATTCTTGATATTTCACTACGCTTTGAACTATCCTTGATACTCGGAGTAGAAAAGACCAAGAATTAAATCTATGATGTTTCATTCGAATATTTTATCCAAATATTTTACTTTAAATTTAAGCTCCGTTGTATGTAAAGAAGTTTTTCCGTTATATTTTACTTACACCTGTTAATTTCATTCTGTTAAATAATAAATTCTACAATAAACAGAAAAAAGAATTTTAAAAAAACTCCATATTAATAACGCTTTTACGCATATATTCTTCTATTAGTTCAAATGATAACTGATGTATGTCATCCTTATAATTATGTATTTTAAGCAACTTGAATGAATGAAAAAAATTGTAAGAAACTAAAATATTTAAAATAAATCCTAATTTACGTTACAAAATGTACTTTTCTCTTCATTTAAGCACACTATCATTAAAGATTTAACCTCAAAGGAGTTAAGCAAACTAAACTAAAACAATTAACAGAACTGTTAAATTCAATTAAAAATAATAAAATTATACTATAAACTCATCGTCTAACTAGTAGTTTAATAATTTACAGCAGCTTGTGGCTGTAACCATTTGGACGAGAGTTTTGCCATTTTTCCACTGTTTAAAATTTTTAAAAAAACTCGTCGCTTTTTTTTTTATGTTGTAGCATTAAAGTTGAAGCTCTCTATATATTTCTCTTGTTTGAGATCATATCTATGAAAAAAATAAATTTCACCTCATTAACTTGTTAAAATATTAATGTAAGAATAGCTGCTCTTTCTAGAACTATTATTTTGCACCCAAATTTGAATAGAAAAAAAAATAGATTGGAGAATTAGTTCAAATTGTTATAATTTAATTAATTTCAATTAAAAGCTTCACCATTTTTTGTATTTTTATGAATTTAAAAAATTATAATAAAAATTTAAAAACAAACAGTTTTAAATAAATAAAATTTCCTCGTGTAGTTTTTTATACCCCATAGTTTAAAAGTCAAAGAAAAAAAAGAGAGAGAGAGAGACTATTCATTTTAAAGTAATAGTTTAAACATACAATAAAGAAAGAAAGTTTTTGCTTGAAGGCCGGCCAAATTTTCTACAAATCTGTTTATGGGAGAAAAAAACTGTAGAATAATAATAAGAATGATAAAACGAAGTTATATGCATCAGGATTTAATTTTGATAGCTTAAAATTGCTTTAGTTCAAACTTACAACTTCACGTACAAATTATGTAGAAACATTGCAGCAAAGAAAATAATGTAAAAATTACTCTTCGTAGAAAAAAATTTGAAAAATTATTTTAACCAAACAATATTTTAAAAGTAGTTTCAAACTTTTTTTCCTCGCTTTTCCAATTTTGACAATCATTTTACAAAACAGAATGTGTTACAAGTTTATCCAAATACATTTTTAAGAGCCTTTAAGAAAAGAAAATTTTAATTTGCATAAATTAATTGCGTGTTATTTAATTGCGTATCTTAATTGCGTCCGTTATTCTATTCCCAATGTTTTCTTGTTAAGCAATACACCCGCTAGCAATAATCCTTCAGAATGGCTGTGATAGCAGCAGATTATTTTAGCATCTGCAGATAAATTTGTTGTTTTTAAATGTATAGGGATATATTCCATTTTCTTTTAGTACCAATGCATAAAACTCAACTTAAAACTGAGTAACATAAAATTTTTATGTATGATTTTTAAAGACCTTATGTTAGCAAATTTTGCCAAATGCATGTTAGAATAACCCACTCTCTTAAAATTAAAATGAATGAGTGAATTCCCCAACTCAAAAAAGAGCGAAATTTTTTCAACTCAACTTGAGTTGAATACACTTATGTTTGAGTGAAATGAACTTGAGTGGCAGATATTTAAGCGATACTTGAGCTGTTTTAAATCAAGCATGATTCGATGAGTGAGTTACTTATTACTTAATTGTGTGCGAGCTATAAGCTGGAATTTGTATCATTTTATTTTAAATAGCAAACGATATTAAATTTAAATAAAATTGTTAGGTTCTAGTATCTAAATAAGTTATGTTCTCGCTTCTATTTCACGTTAATTTTTTTTCTTGCAAATATGTCTATCAATATTTTGAATCAAGAACTTAAAGATCATTTAATTAATAGCAGTATTTCTGAAGAAGACGCAGTTTCACTTTTTGGTACGTAAGTATACTTTGTTATTCTTATTTTTAAAATACTATTATTTAGAATATGTTGCATACACTTTCCATTTAAATTAGCTGTTTTTCAGCGTTTTTAATTAAACTATTATACAAGTAGTTATTTAAATTATTTTTCAAGAGAAATTAAATGAAATTTAAAGTGTTACACATGGATGATTATGGAATATTAAGAAAATCTGATTTCGTGCTAGGATTTTGTCAAAGAATGTGGGGATATATTAGATCTGTAAATTTTTTTTAGAAATTTTTTTGATCTCATAATAAAATGTTAACTTCTTATTTTAGTTTAATGGATAATTTAATATAACTCGTGTTTAATTTTTTTTTCTTTTTAGGATGTATTAACGTATTTTAGCACAAAAAATAATTATATGTTTTGTATAATTAATTTTATAACATTCTATACTATTTTTATTAAAGCTATTTTCGAAATAATCTGTCGTACATACAATCTATACTTGTTGTTATTTATATTGCTTTCTATTTATAAAGTTAACTACTATATTAAATTTATGAAAGTTTACATTTGCAAGATTCATCCATTCAAATCTGTATTTNTTTTTCAGCGCTTTTAATTAAATTATAGTCATTTAAATTATTTTTCAAGAGAAATTTAATGAAATTTGAAATGTTACATATGAATGATTATGGAATATTAAAAAAATCTGATTTCGTGCTAGAATTTTGTCAAAGTATGTGGGGATATATTAGATCTGTAAATTTTTTTTAGAAATTTTTTTGATCTCATAATAAAATTTCAACTTCTTATTTTAGTTTAATGGATAATTTAGTATAATTCGTGCTTCAGTTTTTTTTAATGTATTTTAGTACAAAAAATAATTATATGTTTTGCATAATTAATTTTATAACATTCTATACTATTTTTATTAAAGCTATTTTTGAAATAATCTGTTGTCCATACAATCTATACTTGTTGTTATTTATATTGCTTTCTATTAATAAATTTTAACTATCTTAAATTTATGCAAGATTCATCCATTCAAATCTGTATTTTAAGATGCATTTTATCATAAATTTATCATTTTAAAAAACGGTGGAAAATATTAAATTTTAAAAAAATAAAATACTGTTCCGAAATTTTTAAATTATTACATGTTTTCTTCAAAGTATTTGGAATATATGCACATATATTATTCCTTATAGCACTGATGAAACACCTGACTAAATGACAAAAATAATTAAGTATGGATCTAAAATAACATTTGTAAAGTTGTGGCTTTGATACAATCTACAATAATACAGCTGGACTTTCAGTATTTCAAAAGAATAACATTTAAAACAATATTTTTCATTTTAACTCTTTAGTTTAACAATATTATTACACTTTTTCTTTTCAAATTAAAGTTTTTGTATTCGAATTAAAGCCTCGGGTTAAACCCAAAAAACTAACTAGTCTTTTCTTCTTTGATTAGTTGGAACCTTTAACCCAGGAATGCGTTTTAATTTTGATACATTTATGATTTTAACTATATATATGAAAATTCTACAAAAGTGGAGTCTATTTTAAATGGCAGGCAATTAGCCCGTGACCGTCCAGATGCAATTGAATTTATCTATTCCTATCTATTATCTACTTCCTATCAGGTTTTTAGTTGTAATTAATGTTAATTAAATTTAATATAAATTATTTTAAAGATGATAATGACAGTCGTCGTATCTCAGGAAACAGAGCGTTTTTAATGATGTCACCCAAGTTCGAAACCCAGCAGTGGTTGGTTGATACGAATTCTGCTTCCGGCTCTCACCAATCACAGTTCTGGCACAAAACATCCTCAGTAGTAGATGGGCTAGAACCCCCTTTCCACCATGCTAACCATGGGAGGTTTTTGTAGTTTTGTAGTGCGCAAGTAACGCTATGTAATGCTAGAGCCGGTTGACTCCATCAAAAAGTCCTCCACGTAGGCGAATTTCTCTCAATGCTTGATCCAGGAGTTCAATTGTCTTCTGGGTTCAGTTCAGAATTGCAAGGCTATGAAGTAGCCGTACATTAGTACAAGGTGACATTAGAAAACCGTAAACCAAAAATTGGTCAGTTGTTCAACGATGGTTATAAAAATAAAGAAAATAACAATCTCAAACATGACTAGGCAAATATATAAATATGTTAAGAATTTTTTTTAAAAAAATTGCTTTAAAGTTATTTATTTTTAAATTAAAAATTATTAGTTAATCTATGTTGGTTTCTAATTCGTTTAATTATTATGAATTAGGAGTAATATATGAATTAGGAGTTATGAATTAGGAGTTATATTAGGAGTAAAAAAAAAAAGATGTCCTTCACAATAATTTTAATTTGGTGATTAGACTCTCACACATTACCTTGTAATTCAAATGGTCTGGAAGATCAGTTTTAAATATACTAATTAATAAATGCATCCGATGAATTACGATTATTTAATCAGGCGAAGAAAATGCACTTTCGCTCCCATTTTGTAAACATAAATTTGGTTTCTTTTCCCTCAAAATATTGCAGTCTCAATTTGGAAAATACGTTCCTATAGTTTACTTAATAAGGACACCGAGAACTGTTCGTGGGGTTATTTTTACAATAAAATGTTTTAATGGCGTCATAGCATGTATTACATAACATTAATGAATATATTCAATTAAGGTGTGGTCGTAAATAATTAAGATTGTAGAAATACTTCTACTCTTCCTAAAACAGACATATTTATCATTCTGTGTCATAAAAAAAAATTTAAAAAAAAATAAATAAATAAAAAAAAATTACATCTTGCGAATTTGACTTTCTCGTATACAATAAAATTTTTTTATGCTCTCTGTGAAATATCTGACGGAAAAAATTATTAAAAATTTCGTTACGTGATTCATACTCTTTAATATGGAATAGAACTGCCAAGCTTTGGTTTTAAACTCACACTGTCAAAAAGGGTTTCTCAAATTTGTGCAAAAATGTGTCAAAATTTATTTCCGAAAAATATAAAAGTCGAATTTGAAAATCCCTTTTATTCAAAATGTGAGAGAAAAATAAATGTGAGATGTTGGCCGGCCACCGGTAGAATTCGAATCTAGGAACACCGTGTTCTAAGTAGGATGCTCTGGGTACCCTAGTTGTACACTCCAGTCCAGGGAGAGGTGGGAGGAATTATAGCGTGGCCACCACAATGGCATAACGGGACAAAAACTAATTTCCAATTTCACTGGTATTAAGGGTAGAATTTTGGAAAATACGCTCTCAATCACTTAGTCAGAAGATCGATAATTTAAATTTTACTTTTTGCTTATTTCACTATATCTTAAAATTTTTTATTCTAATGGAATTCATGCCGAGATGTGTCAGTGCATGAGTCACTATACAAAGCTCCCTAACTCTCCCTGGATTGAGGTATACAACTATTTCAAATTCAACTATTATTTGTTTCGAAGATATTTTGACACATTTTTGGTCCATCTTTTTTATACATTACAGTAGAAAAATGAAGCAGAGTAAGTGATAACTCAATGACAAACTATAGAAAGTAGGAAGAATAAAATATTGCTCTGTAATAAGCAAATAACAGTATAATATTCGAATTTATAGTTTTTAAAAAATATTTGCTGTCTTTGGAAAGTTTCAGAATCTTTAATGATTTTATTTATTTGTTCAAAATCAGGCATATCTATCTTTCTTTTTTTTAGAAGTAAATATTTATGTTTTTGTTATTTTTTTTAAACTATTTTGTTTTATGAGAATGTTTTTTTTTTCGTATAAAATAATGGGGCTAGTTTAGTTGGGTGATTTTTTTAGACAACTACATTTTTGTTTCCTTTTAAGTTTGGTTAACATCAAAAACCTGTGTCAGTATTTGTCAAAACTATAGGACCTATTAGAGAAGGATTATTTTAATTGCAAATTATAAGATATTATAATTTATTTTTGGTAAATGCCTACTGATGATAACAAAAAAAATATTGTAAAAATAGCTAATTCCTTGCAAATATGAATACCATAGAAAAATCTACAAGCATTTTAATTTCTTAAAAACATCCATTGACGTTTTCTTCAAATGTCTTATGCAATTTAAACTTGTAGCTTAAAATTTTTTTCGTAATAACATTGAGATAATAATGATATTTAATTTTTAAAAAAAATGTGGAAAAAAATCAATTATAAGCTTTTTAGAATTTTAAATAATTAGATAATATCTCAAAAATACTGTATGATATAAAATGCAGTTCTCTTCCTCAATAATGACTCGAGAACAATAATTATGTAGCTATATTAGATTAATAATTAATATAAAATTATCTCTCGGCATTAAAAACTCAGCTCCTCCACGGCAGTCGTTTAAAGTCTTATGGAACGCTGATAGAAATTTCTCGGAGAAAATGGTTAATTAACAATTTATTTAATTATTATTTTATCGTATTTAAACAAAGCAGTCAATTAACCAAAAATAAGATGGTATTTAAGCAGTTAAATCACAGAAAAACCGTATATTAACTACTTTCCCCTAATCCGGTTAAACAACTAAAATTTTATTCCACCAATTAAGCCTAGCTAATGATACCACTTAGTTCATTACAGCTGGATACATATTATAACCGAAGAAGCTAATCTGTCACTCACATGATCGCGACAACGGGAGTTTGAATCCCATCCTTGACACCATAATATTCCTCCATTCCCTTCTACACATGACGAATTTTCAGTGTCTTGCACTTCCCAATGTGTGACTCTGGACTATTAGAATGCGATACTATCCTTCACGCAACACCGTAAAGCCACTGTCGTGGTTTTAAAACCGTAAGGGTAAGAGTTGTTCTTTGCTGCAAACTTTACGGTTATTGGGATGGACAGACTGCTGCTGATTATTATACTGTACTTATAGAAGAAAAACTCTAACAGTGTCCTGTTTTGATGATCAAAAACTAATATGCTTAGAAGCG
The DNA here is from genome assembly GCF_043381705.1 of Parasteatoda tepidariorum. Taxonomy (NCBI): domain Eukaryota; kingdom Metazoa; phylum Arthropoda; class Arachnida; order Araneae; family Theridiidae; genus Parasteatoda; species Parasteatoda tepidariorum. Next base: position 6,554,859 of record NC_092213.1, read on the forward strand.
TGAAATTCTAAAGTTGTTTAGTAAAACGTTTTGGGAATATGATGGAAAAAAAATAAACTTAATATTTGATAATTAGATAAAAAATAATTTTTACTTTTATACTAGCAATAAAAAATAACACACAAAGAGTTCTGCAATCCATTCAACAAAAAAAATAGTATGGACAAAACTGCCAGAATATGGCAAAACTTAACGTGTTTCTGGCTCTATGGGAACACCAAAAAGCTCAATAATTTTTACCATAGTGCTTTGATAATAATTTTGGTAAAATTAACGATAAAATGTAATCTTATAATGCGTGATAAAATTCGGTAAACGTGGTAAAATTTGGTAATTTTATCATGATACCTTAAAGTAAGGCATAAAAACCAATCATTCGGCTAAATTTACTTTTCACTTTTGCATTTCTTTACTTAATATCTGGAAATAAGAACTATAATTTTGAAAACCAGAATTTCCGGTTAACTGTTACCAAGTGAATGGTTTAAATAACATATATATTTTGGTTTTATTTTCAGAATTATGTCTTTTTTACCAGAAATGTCTCTTCCTGGGAGTGCAGTAGTTTCACCAGAATTTTTTTTATCCGTGCAGAAAAATATATTACAGAGTTGAAATTTGATGAGAGAAAAAGGGTAATTTTTTCTGTGAACTGAGTTTGTTTCGAAATTCTAATTTAGTCGAAAGTCATCATAACTTTCAGTGTTTTTTTCTCACCTTTCGATTTGACCAATGACTTTATCACGCTTGTTACAATAAAATAATAATTATTTATTTACCTCTGGTTATGTTTCCGTAAACTCGCTCCTCTTTGTTGAAGTTGAAAAATAGGAAGATTTACCACAATTATTATTTTTCATTCTTTTTGCCAAAAAAATTTACTTAAGATAATTATTATTATATAAATCGTATTACAAAAACGAAATACTGGAGACATTAAAGAAAGTTTAATATCGATACTTTTAAAAAAATATCGACATTAGAAACATAGGTTGTTGATTTTGCTAAATGTACAAATTATTATTTTTTTTAAATGCAAGAAAAATAAATTTTTTGCCTTAAACCATCAAGGCAGAAGGGATTCGATTGCTTTTGTTTACCAGTAACGTCAAGTAACTGCCAGTAACCAGTAGCCAGTAACCAGTAACCAGCCGGTAGACCCCCGGCTGCTACATTTCTACTGTATTCCAAAAACTCCTAAAAAATATCACCTTAAATTGGGGGTGTTAAGAAGAAGAAAAAAAAGTAGCAGTTTTCTTGTGTCCTATTTATTACAATAATACTTCATAGGACTAAATATAATAATTACTAAAATAATAATTGATTCACTCACAGTCACACTTTTATGTTCAAAATCCCGGAAACAAATGTTTTGTTCTTGGCATTCGTATTTATACTAATGTAGATTGCAAGCACAGCGCAAGTCGCATTTCATCCCTTTGCAGGTCTAAACAAGCGTCCCGGACGAGCAGGCGCACGGGCGGCACTTTGTAAGTCTCGACATGTGGTATACACTTGTAATATTATCTATTGTTCTATTCAATTCTGTGTTTGAACTGAGTCTCGAATATTTTTGAGTACCTACCTAGTGAATGATGCTACCTGCCTACGTTGATAGGTAAATCCAAGCCAAAATTTTTGTTCGTTATTATCAAAACCAGAAAATTTTTCGTGGACCCCCACTTACAACTTGTGAATCCCTGTTTTCTCTTCACGTCTACGTGGACCCCCGTATGGTCTCTTATGGACCCCTGGGGGTCCACCTGGACCACTTTGGGAACCTATGCTTTAAACCATTAAGGCAGAAGGGATTCGATTGTTTTTGTTTACCAGTGGCGCCATTTATAGTCAAAAATTCAATTTCTACCACACCCATTTATAGGGTGGACCCATTCATACATCCATTAATTCATCCCCAGATCGTAATTTGGAACTCAACCAGAGAACGATCAATCTTCAACCCAGTACCCCCCCCCCCCAGAGANCCCCCCCCCAGAGATATAATTTGTTATGGGGAAAATGGAGGACCTAATGACCCGACAGATTTAGCGAGCACCAGTCACCATTTATTACACGGGGAGTCAAAGGTCGCCTGGATTCGAAATCAAGCTCACACGAACGTGAGTCTATCTCCCTGCCAATCAAGCTATCCCGGCCTAAGAAAAATAAAGGAAGTACTATAATTACTCGCACTATTTGTAAAATTAGAAAATTGTTTCATTTAAATACGCATTTCCATCATTTTTTTTAAAAAAAACTGCAATATAAATTGATACTGAGTGAAAAAAATTAATTCAGATAAAATCCCGCTCACCTAGCTAGAGGAATTAAAGTCCTATGGTCACTGGAAAAAAAATTATATGTTTTGGATGTTTTTTCCATTCTTTGTGATGGAGATGATAGTTTATTTTCGGTAGATCTGAAACAAAATGGGTCAAAAAACAGCACCTGAATAACACATCACGACAACAGTAGACTCGTCACGCATGCCCTCTTGCCTTGGCCACCAAGTTCCCCAAATCTCGCCTCATCCGAATTTTTTTTCTGTGGGAGTTTGTAAAAGATCGCGTGTATGTGCTTCCAGGTCCAATGACTAGTCCTGAATTGAAAACCAGTATCATTTTAATTTTACTTACTATACAACTTTTACTAGGACAAATTTTAGTTTTTTATCGTTGCATTATAATTGCTTTCTCGTAGATTATGTATATTTCATTTAAAATTCAAAACATATCAAAATTATAATTTTTCTTTTTCGAACCATATTGTTGGTATTTATATTGTATAATAAAATTGTAAAAATTCATATTGTAAAAATGCATTGTTTGAAATCGTCTTTAGGACCACAATCCCCTTTCTATTGTCTGAAATGAATTCAAATGTCTCCTGATCCTATTTCTACCATAATTAAAGTTTTCACACTAAAATCACAATTATTTCATTACAAATACGTTTTAATAGCAATTCAGTAATAAAATAAAATAAGAAATGACAGCAATTAATATTTTTAGAAGAATATTCGGTGAATCATTCTTATGCTTAAGAATTCAACATTTTGCAACATGGTTTTACGAGGCTCTTTCGTCAAGGAAAATAAAAAAGCTACAGTTTAAGTACCTTACACTTGAAGCAAAGCTATAACTGCAGTCGGAATTCTATTTAACGAACTTCCATTTTGTGAATATCTCTATTTTGCGATTTTTTTTTTCAAGGAACCAAGAACATTTTGGAAATTTCATCGTAAAATAACTTCCAAATACCAAAATGAATTTTCTATTTAACGAACTTCTCTTTGAAATCCACTTTCCCTATTTCCCGAAATTTTATAGAACATTTCAAACTTGTTAACGCTTTTTATGGGGGAAATTGATTTTCGAAGCCACTTAACTTTTAAAGAAAGCAGTAAAACCCCTTTCCTTTTTTGTTTGCATTTCAAACGAAAGACTCAGACAAAATGAACGAATTTCAACAGTAGCATTTTAACTTAAGAACGCATGTGGTAATGTATGTTTAAAATTACTTTTATAATAAATGCAGCTATTATTTCATAAATAAATTAAGCTTATTTTGTTGAAAATGTATGTAGCATGTTTTGCTCTATTCTTACTATCAATGCAGATTTCTTTCATGGTTAAGATTTATAAAATAAATAGCAGATCATAATTTATAATTGCTATTTTAGTTATGTCTAGTATTTATGAATTTAATACCTGTTTTGTGTTTAAGTATTTCAAATAGGGATTTTCTATTTAACGAATTTTCCATATAACGAACTTATTATCGGGATTTAGCAACTTCGTTAAATAGAGGTCCGAATGTATATTTTGTATATTCAACATATTGCTATGAACAATTATCTGGGCTTTAGAACGAATAAATTACTTAAATATTTTAAAATTTTTAAGAAATCACCCATTTGGCAACTTTTTTAAATCTAGATGAGAATTATCAAAATCACTACCAGTTAATGTAAATTTTTAGGAGCCCAGATAATACAGCATTGTAGTAAGTTTTAAATTCTAACAAGTTAGATCACAAACGGTTTTTATTTTCACGAAACTATGGCTTTTCTTCCCACTGACGTTTCACGCCATTTTCAGAAGAAGGATTGTGAGCGATGGCAATAGATAACCTAAACTTGTCCGAATATTCATGAGTAACTTTTGCAAGCGTTCAACTGTTACGAAAATAGCATATTATTCGTAAAAAAGCATCATTTCATATGACGACGGAAACCTTCGAAAAACTGAAAAAACTGAAAAAAGTCTCACAAACAACTTTGTTATTAATGATCATCCCCAGTGGTCGGAAGTAGCTCACTACAAGTAGTGAAACTACTGTAGTCGCTGCTTTTTCTCGTAGTTTGTGGTACAGTGGTGCTACTTTTTTTAAAAAAAAGTAGCGCAGTGAGATACAAAAAAAAAAACAGTAGCTTGTAGCTATTCCTGACAACTACTTTTAACGTTAGTTTAGAAAAGAAACATGGAGCTAACGCAACTCATTTTTTGAAATCGATGGGTACAAATCTTCACGGGTCAGTCAATGGATGCAATGAAAATGACCCTGTGCCTGCAGCTGAGCTTTAACAGAGATTACGTATTTAAAATCACGCACAACTAATTTTTTTAAACCAGCCATTACGAAAACTAGACAGTGAATCACTTTGTTCACCCTTTCACATGCGAATGCACACTCGTGAAGCATTGATGTTATTTTAAAGAAACAGGACGTATTTTCTATGTAGTTAATTTCTTAGAGGGAATAAAATTTAAATATTCGCTGTCGAAAAAGACACGAAAAGCTGAATGTTAAATGAATAAATTCGAAAGAAAAAATGTTTTGGACAGCAAATTCACTTCTTGTAAGCATGAATAAATATTTCTTAATTATTCCGTAAGGCAATTTCTTAGTCAAAACCATTTTGAACATAGGTGAAAATTAAGATCTCCAATAAAGTTCGTCTCCTTAAACTAGTGAAGTAGTTACTACAATTCCAAAGTAGTCTGTAGTCACTACATTTAAAAAAAGTAGTTATAGTTCTAGTTAACTATATTTGTCATAAAGTAGCCGTAGTTGCAGTAAACTACAAAAATAACGTACTTTTTTTGACCACTGATCATACCTATACTTGACCGACATTGTTCATATTTTAAGCTACCTCGAAAGTAAATTCACGTAAAGTTTCATGAATTTCCAACGAGATATATTTCTTGTATTTGAAAATTGATATTTTTTTTCCAATAATTTACCACAGTTAAAGAAATATATCTGTGGTTGGTGGAAGGAAGAAAAAAAAAAAGGTTACATTGAAAGTTGTGTCGTCGGAATCAAATGAAAGAAGGGCGAAAAACTCGAGTAGTCGGTTTATGAAAACCTTCCAAAAGAATAGCAACAACGGGGTAAGATGAATCAAAGGGTTCTAAAATGGAATAGAACAAGCTGTAAAAGTATTGTTCATCGAGTGGGTATCATATCGGTCGAGTTCATACACCCATTCTCGTACTCGACCATGAAGATCGACCCCCCCCCACCCCTCTTGGTAAACTCCCTCGACACCCTAGTGCAAACACTAGCGCTTTGAAGTAGCAATTGTCCGACAGCGAATACGCATGAAGTTACAATGAGCATAAGCAAGGTAGGGGGGGGGATGAACTAAAGGAAGGAAAAAAATCATCATTTTTCAACATGAGAACTTGGTGAGGATTCTTCCACCTTTTTTCTTCCTTTTTTATTTATTTCCGATTTTTAACTTCGTAAGTTCCTTCTCAATAACTTCCCGTCACTACGTGCAAACCAGGATGTACGAGGAAGGCAGGTTTTCTTATTGTGTATTGTCCATCTAACAACGCCAGACACCCCTATTTAAAATAAAAACGAAACCGACGATCTCTCCGAAAAAATGCGTAAAGCTCCTAGGCAAGTAGAGCGATCATTGGCTCTGGATAGGCGGGGTTTCGCCAAATTGAGCCACGCCTACCACCCCAAAAATAGTTTGAGAAGTCGACGAAAGGAAAGAAAAAATGAAATAATGGCAAAAGTTGATGAAAACGAGGTTGACAAAATCTTTCGCCTGCCCGTTCCCGTCGGAGGCAAAATTCTGTAACTTTATCGGTTCTCGAAAGCTACTCTGGACACAATAGTAACGGAAGATAATAATCAGGAGATCTTATCGATGTCCCCAAGGAACCGTTTTCGTCGTTTTATTAGCATATGAATGGGAGACAATTCAGTATTTATGGCAAAAGCTTTACAAGGAGTTGATGACATTTTTACGTTCGCTTACAAGATTTTGATGCGATGGTGGGGTCAGGTATTGATCGGTTTACGGGGTTAAAAACCTTCCGAAAACACCGCTAAGAACCATAAATCATATTATGAGTTTAACCTTAACCTTTTTAGACTGTTGATGAGACATTCTACGGATAACCTGTTCACGTCAACCCTTTTTACCCCTTTAAAGTGACTAAATAATGGATATTTCCGAAATATTGAAAAAAATATTGCATAGCATTTGCATACATATCTATCGGTGATCGAGTCACGGGAAGTTTAAACCTGTCAAATCAAATTGCGAAAAAGACTTTGCAGGGAAAAATCTTATTTAAATAATTTGTAAATAGGATATTTGCAGAGATCATTAAAATGTTGTTTGGCGCTGGCATAAGTTTTTAATATCGAAGGAGATTACGATTATTGTAGAAATTAATTTAAGCATACATATCTATCGGTGATCGAGTCAAGGGAAGTTTAAACCTGTCACATCAAATTGCAAGATTTCGCAAAAAGACTTAGCAGGGAAAAATCTGATTTAAATAGTTTGTGTATAGGTTTGCAGAGATCATTAAAATGCAGTTCGGCGTTCAAATATTTGCATGAGTTTTTAATATCCAAAGAGAATACGATCGTTGTAGAAATCCATTTAAGCATTGTTGAAATTAATTTAAGCATACATATCTATCGGTGATTGAGTCACGGGAAGTTTAAACCTGTCATATCAAATTGCAAAAAGACTTTGCTGGGAAAAATCTTATTTAAATAATTTGTGTCTAGAATATTTACTGAGATCATTAAAATGTAGTTCAGCTTTCAAAAATTTGCGTGCTTTTTTAGTATCCGAAGATATTACAATCATTGTAGAAATTAGTTTAAACTTTAGACAAAAAAAAAAAAAATATTGAGATGAAATTTTAGTTTTAATAAACAATTTTGAATTCATTCTTTTATACAAACATTCATAGGTATTTTTTTTAAATTATTGTCGATATATATATAAATAGATATATTAAATGCAATATTAAATTTTTGGTGTTTTGCATTATTATATTACATAAATTAGGCAACAATTGCTAATTATTGAGTTAAAGATAACCTAATTACTAAGACTGCATCATTATCTAAATATCATACAATGGTTTGCTCACAAAAGTGATGCTTATTTTGTATTTTTTTTTCTTTTTCCACAACTAAATACTAGGCTTATATATATAAAAAAAATGCAACGAAATTAAGTATTGAGTAAAATATTTTACATGATAGTATAAGTACGCAATATTAATATTTTATCATCAAGACTTTTATTTTTCTTGTCCATTAAATTGATAGAATAATTTTTGCAACAAAGACTTACTGACAATTAAATAATTACTATAATTATTAAATTTGAATCCTTTAGGAAATTTGGTTGGGAAACTAATAATCATACATTAAATTATAAGTGGATTAGCAAATATTTCTAACGAACTTCTTTTTCACGTCCAAGTTTAGCAAATAATAAATGCTAATTACTAAGCTATCTTATTTTTCGCTCATGATCTATTTTGTGATATTAGCTATTTAAAACATTCAACTTCTAAATACTTACTTTTCATTCAAAGTTTTCTCACTTATAATTTTTTAAGAAAATATTTATGAACTGAAATCAATTAAACCAAAAATAAAATTTACAATCCAACCTCGCATGTAAGATGAAAGCTGCTAGCTACGACTCTAGTTAACCTCAAATGCGATTTTTATGACGAATGAATTATTTTTAAAAATTCAGTTTATTACAAATATAGAGTAATTAAATTATTTCGCACTTCTATCACTACATTTCTTATTCATTTTGCTTTTTTTAATAACTTTTTAAAATTGTACATTATCGATAGAAGATAAAGACTACTAGCTACGGCTCCAGTAGTCCTCAAATGTGATTTTTATGACAAAATTAATGAAATTATACATTATTAAAAGATGCATGAATTATTTATAAATACTATTAAGTCTTGCAATTAATGATAACTTAAATATTGCTCTTTTTTACAAATTTTACATCAACAAATGCATCTCATTTTTGAAATGTATTTTGCAAATATTTACAAAATATTTTCAGAATATATAATAATAAAAGAAACTATACTAAATGATTGAATGTAATGAGACAGTATAATAATGGCAAGAATATGATGCTTTTAGAAATAAAGAAAAGCCGGTTCTGTTTGCAGTGCAATAATTTTTTTTTAAATTTAGTAAAATCAATTATGCTATGAATACTTTTTTTTGTCATGAAATATTTATGTAAAATATTGAAGCATTTTTCATTTAAATCATAAATTTCAAACAAAAGAAAGCTGTTTTTTTAATTTGTAAAAATTCATTTATGGCATGATCCGTGAACTTGCACATTTGAATTATAAAGAAAAAATATTTACAAATTTCCCACTATACACAAGGTTTCCATTTAAACCATAATTAAATATAATGTCCAGACATTTTTCTTTATATTCTATCAAACATTAGATACTTTGGTACATTTCAAGCTATTTGATCAAATATTTTTATCCTCAAGTCACAAAATGTTCTCTCAATTTATACTGAAATTCTCAACAATGCTCGCTGAATGTGAATGGAATATTCGCTCGGGTGAAAAATGCGCAGAGCTCTCAACTTTTTTTTTCCACTGGAATTTAAATTTTAACACAAAGTGATGGAAGCTTTTATTAACTGAATTAGTTTTAATTAACCTTTGTAATTATTCGTTCACATTTATTCAAATTCATATTCAGTTGAAATTATTAAATAAAAGATATTCGAGAATGCTACTTAATTTTATGAAAATTCTGATTTATCAATTCAGTTTACTTCATCGATACATTCATGGATGAGTTATTTCATCTTTTTCAAGTCAATGCATATTTAAAAAAAAATAAATAACTTAAGATATCGCCGCATTAATTGCATAAAATCTGTATTTTAATTCATCGAAATATTCAAATTTGACATCAAAATTTTTAAAATAAAATTAGTAACATCTACACAAATAAAATTGAAATCTTTCTCATAAAGATAAAAATTGTAAAACAAGAATACAATTCTATCAGCTCATACGTAACTGCCGTATCACAGTTACTTTATCAGCTCATGTAAATTTTTATTCATATTATATAAAACTCGTTTATTCAGTTCTTCTGAACTTTGAGTTTAATGAAATAATTTTTCTCAGTTCATTTGAATTTTAGCTCATAGGGAACAATCTTTTAACGATTATTTAATCAATACGTATCGTTGTACCAATCTTTATGCATGTTATTATATATAAGTATAGAGTTAAGGGATATTCTTTGAAAACATAATATGAAAACTAGGATGCTGTTAATGAATTTCCCATTTTTCATTGAAAACTTCCATATTTACAGTTTCCGTACTTGGTAAAAAGAAGATTCTATTTGTACAACTCTCATTGTAGCGCATGTTCTTAAACCTAATAAGCATTGGTGCATTTTAAAATGTTCTTCAACTAAATTTCTCATTTATATGAATACAGAATATTTTTTAGTTCATTTGACTTTTGACTCATATATGGGACAATTGTTCAGTTCATTTGAGTTTTAGTTCAAATGAAACAGAACAATCTTTTAGCTATTATTCAGCTGGTATGGAACTATCTTTAGACTTGAAATTATAAATGAAGAATTTGAAAAAAAGGGCAAATTCATTGAGAATTCAAGAAAACCAGCTTGAATAACTAATGAATAACTTAGCTAATGAATAACTTCGGTACAATTTCCAAGTTTGGCTAAATGGAGTAAGGCTCTGTTCTAATAACTCACGCCGTAGAGTACATTTTTAAATATAAACATTAGTGTATTTGCAAAATGATATTTTACCAACTCTTTCACTAAATTTTTCTTAAGTAAACACAATTTTTATTCAGTTCATTTGAGTTTTAACTCATATGGAACTATCTTTTAGGTATCGTCCCGCTAACAAGGAAAAATTTGTAATCTTGACTATGCATTATAGGCAAAGAGTTCAAGAAAAGGGCAGTTTATTTGAATACGTAATGAATTGGAGTAAACCAGCTTCCACACTATTTAGAACCATCAAGAAACGGTGATGAAATAATATTTTTGATATATATTTGATATTTAATTGACAAAATGAATAAAGAATACATGCGTGTAAAGAATACATACTTAGGACTCGCACCGTAGCATGTTTTCTTAAAACCTAAACATGACCGTATCTACGCTTAACGTGTTTTTTCGCTAAATTCTACCAATATTAATATCTCAAAGAAGAGGGGGGGGAGGTGAAAAGAATATGTTGGGACTCACATCATTTCTAGAACGAAAACAAAAAATTATTGAGGCCTACTATGATTTTTTCCTAAAAGTAATTGGACACTATCGTGATACTGTGAACTTTATAAAAGTAATAAGATAATATTGAAGCCTATTCACATGATTTTAACAAATGCAAAAGAAAAATATTGAGACAGGACTGTCATCGTTAGAATCAAAATTCGAAAAGCATATACGGGTAGAGCAACTCAAGGAACGACAATAACAATAAATAAAAAAAAATGGTCTCCCTTTTTGCAAGAAATACTTGAAAGCAAAGTCAACACAAGTAATAGTTCCGGTTATTGAATCCTACCTGGAAACGTCAAAACATTTTTGGTCGCTTTTTTTGACTTCTTCGTCCTTTTGTGCCAGTGGAAAACGTACGCACAAGATCTATTGTCCTATTCTTGGCGTACAACGATACACGCCAAAACACTCACTTCAGAGTCGAGTTGAGAGTTCTGGCTTCCTGCGCATCAGATAATAGGTGGCTAAACAGTCAGTGTCATACGATACCCTTACAAGATCTTCCTATTATTGCTTTTCATTTCCAACTCGGATCTCTTTTTTTTTTATTTCCTTTTTTTCTTTACTTTGACTTTTCATTTTATCAAGAAATCAATATAGTTAGATATAGAAGATAAATGTCATAGCTTGAAAATTAGTTTAAGTCAACGTTTCAAGTTAAATCAATTTAAGCAATTTTAGTCTTCTTAAAGTATTAATGAAAAAAAAAATGATTCAATATATGTCTTACAACCAGTGTTGAACAGTTGATCCGTTTTTGAGTTTGCGTTTATTTTGAGTTTGCCTTATTTTGATCCCCAACCTAGAAAACAACTCAATTGAATCAAGCATTCGAGCAAACTAGGATTCATGGTGCCTTTTTTGATGACACTAACCCGCAAATGCGTTACATGGAGAGAAAAAGCACGAAAACCTGTCATGGTTAGGGGATTCAAATCCATGATCCGTCTACCAATGGGGATGTTATGCTTAGTGCGAGCCGCAAGAGGATTTAAACTCAACGAGCCATCGCTGAGATACGAATCTAAGTAGCCTCATCTGTAGGTTGGCTCTCTATAGCACAATCATAACCTTCATCATATATTTTAAGAATTTTCATCAAAAATGTAATTATTATTAGAAGTCGAAAATGAGTATTTGTGCGGGGGAAAACAAAAAACGTTATTAAAATTAAACAAATTGCCCCCGTGGAAGGCAGAACAAGAAATATTAAAACCTATTTGTTGCCGGAAAGAAGAAACAATTGCTGGAAACACGTACCCAGTTTAATCTGGCAGTCAAACTGGTTTTAATACTTTAAGTACTGTTTTTGCCACTATAATGATTCGGAAGATTTCGACCGTTTTTGTATCTTCCTCGTTTATTATATATTTACGATCCTAAGTATTTAAAATGTTTTTACTTCATTTTTAACAAGGATCTATATATTTATATATATATATTTCTCTTACACGGCGACAAAAAAAAGCCTCATTACAACTCCCCGAATGGCAACGCTAGAAAATCGACCCATGATTGCTGCTAAAAATGCCATATGCCAAATCTTGCTGAGGTGGCTCAACATATAGCGCTTTTAAAAACGGAAACTAAAATAACTAGTTCAGCTGCGGCAATCTCATACTATTAAGCTAGGTAGAAGTGAGTAGTCTCTGTCGGTAGATTTCTATTTTAGTATTTTGTCGAAAGCGCTTTTTTTTTCACGAATTTATTTATTACGAATTTATTTGACGATTTTTGATTTATATCACGAATTTATTTGTTTTATTATTGTTATTAGTTATTCATTGAAAAATGAGGTTGGCGAGCGTTAGCGAGCAGGGGGCACAGCCCACTAGTTTTAAAAATTTCTCTATATAAAGAAATCGTAAGCGCCTCCGTAACTGATGTTTTGGGTGTCTAACTTAAAGTTACATTGTATAGCTATGAGACTTAGAAACTTTAAATTACGAGGATATGTAGAAAAATGTACAATGCACGCAAAAAAAAATAAACGAATCACCCTAAATACCTTTTGATCCAATGATCAGATTTCCGTGTACTACGACTGAATCTTAATTGTTTGTGGGGGTGGCGTCAAATGTGCTAATTAGTTAGTGCAAAGTATATTTTAAATTACGAAATCCGACACAAAAACGTACTACACATCCTTTTTCAACTCATTCGGATTTCTTTCCACCAAAGTATAGGGAGTAGCCATGATCTGAGAAATATGGTCTTAATAGTTTGGTAAGGAGAGCCTTCCAAAGTCTGAACCCCTTAATATTAATTTCATCTTTCGCATATTTCACCATAACTCGAAAACTCTTTAAGCGAATTAAAGTATGTAATTTTACATTGCGAAATATAAAATTTGTCCGAAATCGGTAAGATAATTCCTGAAAAATCGAACTCTAAGCATACGACTTCTTTAAAATGCTATTTCTCAAGAACTATTTCTACTTCTCAAGTTTTTCTCTCAAATTTATCTCCATCAATATCTTCATGCTTTTTGTCACGTTTAACTTAATGTAAAAATGCAGAAAAAACGGATTAAAAAAAATAAAAACTGAATAATAAGAGAAAGAGTTTAGATGACTAGTTTCGACAACTTTTTTTTAAAAAATATTAATGCAAAATTTCAAAAAACTAGTTTAATTGTTTTATTATGTGCGAAATCTTTTAAAACTATCACAAAAAATTATCATTACTATTTTTTATAAATGGCCATTTTTTGGTAAAAACAAAGCATTTTTGGAATTTACACTAAGCACTGTAAAAACAATTCTATCTCCTAAAACAAAAAAATTCTTTGAGAATTTTATTTAGACCTCTCTAAATGGTCTCTTACAGCAATTTTCGAAGAAAAATCTATATAATAACCTGCTTTATTTTCAGCAAATTGACAACCAATTATGTGAAAATACTCTATAAAGTTAAAAGTCACTTACAGAAAATAAGAAATCGCCCATTTTTCAACACAGGAATCATCTAAAAATTAAAATATATTGTTTAAAGTAATTTGTTCAAAGTTTTGTCTTTAAATCTGTTTTTCTCAAGTCACATTTTTTCCTCTTCCTCGCAAGATTACGTTACTTCTAATAAACCTATCAGGTTAAAACTTGGTAATTGGATTAAATATAGCACGTTGATTAAACTCTTTCATAATTTTTTTTAATTAAAAAACAAAAATGAAGTTTTATTTAATTTAAGAAATATCTTTGTTTTTTAATTTCTTTGAGCTAACATGATTTTAAAAAAGGAACATATTTGAATGCCTATTGAAATTTGTTTCAATAAGTTATATTAACATGATTTTTATGGCTTTTATCTGGTACGCAAGCCGTCATAAAATCTTTTTTATTTCTTCAAATTTTGGCTCGATATAAAATTAAATTCAAAATTTCCTTTGAGCTAAAATGATTTTAAAAAGAGAGAATGTTTGAAGGCATAATGAAAGTTATTTCAAGTCATTAACATGATTTTTATGGCTTTTATCTTGCGTGCAAGGCGTCATCGAATCCTCCTTATTGTTTCCTCAAATTTTACCTCTATAGAAAGTTAAATTAAAATTTTTCCTTGCATTATTTCATAGAAGTTAAATTATCAAGTAATGTCTGTGCTAAATTCCTGTAAAAAATACAGAATCCTAAGTTAAAATTTTAGATAAGTTAAAGAAAGTAAAAAAAAAGATGAATGGATGAAATAAAAAATCATTTATACCCTTTAAAAACACCTTCGGCTACAAAATGCCCCTAGACTTTTAATTGAAAACTTCGTGGTACAATCTACCAAGTCAACGATTGCAACAAGCACATTGTACCATTACCATTCAAAATTAAATACTTAATAGAAGAACTGCAAGAATGCTCTAACATTACTCTCCAAGAAAGCAATGTGAAGCAATTTCGTCACCTATTTGAGAGTTCGGGTTTCCTCAAAACTCACTTGATTTTACGACGATATGATTCCCAAAAATAATAAAATACAGTATTTATCCATACAATATTTATTATTTTTTTGTACAATGAATATTTTGTATCATGATTCTGTTGTGTTCAAGAAGTTAAAAGTCACAAAATTCATATATAACGATGATGTAGTTCAAATATTTTAAGCTTTAAAGTCAAATTAAAATAATGATTCCAGTATGTCTTTAAAATTCTGAAATTTTAAAGTCACGAAAATAATGCCCCGGATAGTTAAAAAAATTACAAAAAAAATATTAGTTTTATTTAATTTGTAACAAAATATTTCAAACAAATTTTAAAACTTACAAAATGTTGATATATGAATCACAAATATATTACTCAAGATTTGATTCTATTACTATATGGAGAAAAAAAGTATGGTTAAATCTATCGGAATATTGAAAAAAAACTTCTGGTGCTATAAGAACACCAAAAAGCTCGTTAATTTTTACCAAAGGGTTTTGGTAGTGATTTTGGTAAAATTGATGATAAAATATGGTTTAATAATATTTGATAAAATTTGACAAATCAGGTCAAATTAAATAATTTTTATCATCACTCTTTAGAGCATGGTATAAGAACCATTTATTCGGGTTAATTGATTTTTCAGTTTTGCATTTTTTACTGAATGTGAGGAAATAGGAACTAATTTTGAAAACCAGAATTTCAGGTACATCGTTGCCATATGAACAGAAAAATTAGCAAATAAATGGTTTCAATACCGTATATTTGGTTTTATTGACCGGAATTATGTTTTTTTTTACCAGTAATGTCAATAAAGTACGGTAATTTTACAAGTACTTTTTTTTTCTCAGTGTATATGATAGTTGTACTTTATACTTTGCCCGCATATAAATCTCGTGTCTTCAGGGTTCCAGATATGCTAAAATGGCTTTTATTTTTTATAAGAAATTTGCTAAATGATGTATATCTTACAGTTCTACTGTTATTAAGAATAAATCCTAATTAAGAGTAAATCGTTACCCTAAGTTCGCTTTATTTTATTTAATAAATATTTCTGTGTATTAAATTCTTAAGTAGTTGCAATCCCTATGTTAATTAATCGCTTTTAATAATGACTTTCTAATTTTTCTGATTCTTCAAGCAATTTAAGTAAAATATTGTATATACTTCTGCCTTTTTTATTGCTAATTTTATATCGCTAATGTTACGTACACTTTAAAAGCTAATTTCACTTTGTTTTATATAAAAAATATTTTGAATGCATAGTTCATGTATGTTCCAATATAATGAATTCTAGATAATCTTTAAATTGTAGTTATCATGCTGAAATATGTATAACCTATTTTATCAAAATTATTATCTTATTTAATACTTTTTCAATAAATACAAATCCGTAACCTAATCTTTTATACCGCAATCTTGAATTGAGTGCAGAATACAATATATTTTTAGTCTCCTTCCATCTTAGCTCTGCAACCATTTATTATTTTCCTATTCTGCAATTATTTGATAGTGTATATTTATATTAAAAATAAGATTTTACTTTATTTATTTGTGCTCCATGTTTTTAATAAATAAAACATTTTTTTCACTATTTATCATATTTTGGTTTTTATAACAAATAAAATATTTGCTTGTCCTCGTCACTTTGGACAATTGAATAATTGATCTGATAATTACCTACAATGATTCCTCGTCAATTTTTAACTAGCATTAATCATCTTCAGGATAAATGTTCCATTTATATTTCCTTTCCTTCAACTACATCGAAATAATTATAATCAACTTCTTCAACAAATCAAAATAATTTACCATTACAGTAGTTACTTTTAGTTTTGTTCAAAGTATTTGAAATTAATATCCACCATGAAAGTAATCTACACAGTGAAATTCAAAATATTCTATTAAAAAACGTCTCCTTTAAAAAAGAAACTTCACCTAAAACGATTTAAAAAAAATTATCACGAAACGAAAATTCCTCGTTTAGAAACCATTGGAATTCTCTAGAGTTAGTTGATTTTTAAAAGGTCACAAAAGTCAAAGTTAATATTGGAAGCATCCAAGTTTCTGAGGTCGAATTGTAATTATGGTCCATCCTGAAAAGAATGGAGCAGAACAAAGCAAGTGATTCTTTAAACAAAAATTTTGTTCTCATTCAGCTGATTCCGGAAGGAATCCCCCCCCNCCGAAAAAAAATAGGATGATTATTTATAATTAGGATGATTGGTCGCTATCGCACCAAACACATTACATAACAGTAAATTTTGCAGATTTAAACAAAAAGTACAGAGCGACATTATTTTCCATACAGGAATTCTTAGAATCAGAATTCTATTTCAAAATTCTTAATTTTCACTGGCAGAGAGCTCGTATTCTGATAGAGAAATCAAGTCGGCCACCTGTAAGAAAATGGTACCTAATATTATTTGTAATTTCTCCCAATGATGGCTTGTCATTTACAGAAAAGAGCAATTTCTGGCATCTCGACACAGACACTGTAAAAAATAAATGTAAATACTACAGAAAAAAAACTATTCTTTACCGAAAAAATCTGTTTGATGACAAATACAGATTTTTTTCTGTTTCCCTGTTTTTTCCTGTCTCTAGTCATAAGACTAGAGACACAGAAAAGTTATGATGTGTCTTCTTTAGCCATAAACGACTAAAACAACCAATTCAAAAAAATAATTTTAATAAAATTGTTAAAGATAACAGTACTTATCTGTTTAAAAAAACATACGTTCGTTTTTAAGTGACAGTATTGTTTCTGTTAAATAAACAGTTTTGTACTGCCCACCAGCTTGCAGTTTTACTTTTTGTGAAATAAACAGTTTATACTGACATACCAGCTGACAATATTTTCTGTAAATTTAACAGATTTTTTTTTGACAGTGCAGTCAGTCTCTAGACGTCCTAATGGCTCATCACTTTCAAAACATGTTTAGAGGTCCACTGCAAACTGTTGTTAAAAAATGTTACAAAACGGACATCTTAAGAAACAGAAAGTCACCAAAATCGCTTGATTTTCAACTGAGTCACTTGTATTGCACTATCTGTATCTATTTCTGCGGTACAGTAATTTGAACCTAAAGAATATAGGAAGTTAAAGGTCACAGAAGTCAAAGTTATTGCAGTTAAAGGTATCTGATCTTCAAAGGTCAAAATGAAGTTAAGGTCCACCCTGACAAGAATGACACAGATCAATGAAAGGGATTCTTGAAAGAAAGAAAAAAAAAGCATTTCCTTTTTTTCATTTGATACCCAAAAAAGTTCTTAAAGGCACCAAAAACGTATACGATTACACTTTACCTGTAAGAATCACAGAAATTTTACCAGAATTCGGGATGACTCTTTAACTGTGTCACACACGTCTCATTCTCACCAAAACGTGGTACATAGACACATAATATAACGGCAAATTTTGCAGAATTAAAGAAAAAGCAGGAAACAACATTATTTTCCACGCAGGAAGTGGCTATATCAGAATTCTTAGTTCTCACTGACGAAAAATCATATTCAGATAGAGATATCAAGCTGGCCACCTGTGGGTGCATTGTGCATGATATCATTTGTAATTTCTCCAAATCCGGACCTGTCATTTACAGAACAGAACAAATTTGGACGACTAGAAATCTAATCGTTGAGAGAAAATACTTCTTTTTTTATTCTCTCGATTTTTTGTGGAAAAAAAAATACTTTGTGGGGACGGGAAAGCTTACAAATACTTAATGATGAAACACCTTATAAGAGAGAGGAGGAACTATTGTATGAAATACTAGAAATCCAGGAATCATTCAAATTTCCTAGATTTCTCGTTTTATTAGAGGCGCGCGAATCATTTCTCATTGCGTCTGAGCCGCTGACAGTGTTGGTTCCTCCCTGTAACCGAGATCCCACGCCTTTTGATCAAAGCATAACCCCTCTTTTAGATCAACTCCCCTCTCAAGAAATTCTTGCGGTTGGATGTATGGGTGTTATTGGTCTTCTCGAGGATTGCCCTACAATCTCTTCCCGCTTTTTTCCATTTCTTTTCTCTAAAGCAAGAAGAAATTAGTCTGACTTGTTGGCGGGCACTTCTACTTTACGCGGTTATAAATGATCCCTAAGCCGTACCCCTCCCTCCCTACTCCTCTGGGCTTGAATTCGGAGGAAGAAATTGAAAACCATTATTTGTTGAAGTGACAAGTTACGAAAAAAAAAGCTTCTTTTTTTCTCTTCTTATTCCCCAGAGTGTGTAGAAAAAAAAAGATACACAAGTAACTGGGGGGTGTTCGCGATTTTCGGCGACTTTTTTTTTAACGCGTACTCTTCTGTCTTTTGTGGTCGGGGTGGTCTCTGTAGGAAAAACATTAATCATCGTTTCTGATTCAGTAGCCTTAGTGGAAGTCTATTTTACGTCCCGGGGACGTCGATGTGTTTTTAATGAAGAAATTCGGGTATTTCCACGAGTGTTGGACAACGTGACAGTAAAAGGATACGTCACGTTGAAAAGACCAAGATCGGAAGTTGCAAGGCCTTGGAGTGGATGATGTAGAAATTGGTGGAAGGGTTTGAAAGCTTGGCATTTCCTGTATTTTCTTAGGGAAATAAAAGGGAAAACAGGAAAATACTTTCCTTTCGTCAAACTTTCAACTAAAAAGCATTAGAAATCAATTCTTCCGAATAAACCATAATAAAGTACGCCATCTCGTGATTAATTAATGTACGAAACTCACGAATGTTAGCTGTTTTCTGTTTTTAATTTAAACTTCATTTGTTTATTTTTAAAAAAAGGGGTTAATAATCCAGGGAAATTTCATAAAGCTAATCAAGAATTATCCATAAAGTTCTACTTTAATTACTCATCATTATGATGAAATCTCATTAAGACATTTATTATTTTTTAACTATTATTATTATTATTATATTGAAAGTTATGGTAAAAGTGATAAGCAGAGATATATTGAGAGATAAATATAAAATTATAAGGAAGAGGAGAGATTATGTGGACAATTTTAACAAATTTGTCAAGAAAACCATATTTAACATAATTTTTTAAGCATGAAATATTTTTTAAAGGTAATTTGGACATTAATTTGATTTTTGATTTTTATCTAGAATTACAAAAATGTTTAGTTTTTTCATAATATTTTTCTAAAAAGGTTTTTGTCTTGCCTAGCCCTTCTAAATCGGACTAGTGTGGACAAGCTATGGGGCTAGTGTAGTTAAACTTAATAACTTATTAAGTAGTTATTTATTACAATACAACTCAGAAATGTATATCTAACGCCACAATGAAATTAATTTTAATCTAATTGGAGAATAAATAATTAGATATTTTAATTATAATATTTATTTGCAATTTGACTATACTTAGATAGACATTCTGGATAAAAATCAATAAATACATTGAAAAACCATTATTCATCTTGATTTGGAAAATGCTTTTAGACTTTGTTTTTTTATTTTAGCAAAAGATTTGATTTGCCAACTATAAATTCGTATTATGATGCAATCCTGGTAGATCTACCTAGTACTGCATGATGATTAAAAGTTTGGAAACTATTTCTTCCCTCGAGATTTGAGAAATGCCTTTGCTTTTTTTCCGGGAAAAAGAAAGATTCACGATTAGAAGAACTATGTCATTATTTTTTATTGAGTCAATGGTGTTAAGAAGTTTCAATTTTAATTCTTCAGCGTCTGATGACTGGTATTGAAATTCTGATTCACATTCTGAGTCAAAGTTGGTAAAAGGGATTCTTTGTTGCTAAGATGTTTGGATTCTTTTAAAGAACGAGCTCTTTTTATTCCCCACTTTTTTTCTTTTCTCTGAAATGAGTTTGCCGCTCTCCATACATTTGATTTCCTAGGTGCAAAAGATACGTTTTGTTAGCTTATTTCTGCACCATTGCCAAGATCAAAACGAAATTTAATCAATTTTAACAGCCAGTTTCAACTTTATGAGGAAATAGTTCTAATGGACAACACATGAAGTGCATGGCTTGGAGATATTTTCCTTACTAGAGCAACGTAAACAACTCGCAAAATGGAAAATTGTACCGCTATTTAGTTTCAGTTTATTATATGACCAAAAATAAATATATGTTAAATAACTTCCTTTTTTCCTTTAATTCACCTATATTAAATTATATTCTTTCCACAAACATGATGAAACATATCCTTTAAAATTTCCTTTCAAAAATAGATTATTATAAATGTTTTTTTAATAAATATTTTACTTGAAATTGAAAGTACTGTTTATAAAGACACTCTAAAAATCCCTACTAATTAAGAAAATAAATAACATCAAAGGTATTACTTTGGTTACAAAGGTTACTCATTCATTTTTCTTCCATTGAAAGTTGAATGGGGCCAATGTGGACTTGGCCGCACTATCCTCACCAAGACATGTTTTTGTATACCCCTAATGCTAGTTATTTGTAAAAAAGCAAAGGAAAATACAGAAATAATTGGAAAAAACAGTAGGATTTATAACATATTATCACCTTTTGTTAAAATTCAGAAAATAAAATATGTTATAAAAGAGTAGAAAAAAATTTTTAAATTAATTCTGCTCCTTTAGAGCCTGCATTTATAAATTTCTACTGACGAATTCATAGTGTGATTATGCAACTGCCGTGTCTATCAGTGTTACACAATAACTCACACGGGAAATTTAACAGCAAAAAATAATTTCACAGCAGTAATTAGTTTGCTTAATTTACAAAAAACAAATTGTTTGGGGGGGGGGAGCAGAAAAGTATGATAAAAAAATTTCAATAATTTCACGGTATTAATTAGTTTGCTTAACTGACATATCTGACAAATAATTTATATTCTAAGCAGAAGAATGCAATATTATGAAACATATGACATTTCTTTGAAGTTTGTTTATTTTTAGCAATTGCTTACCTTACAAAAAAAAATTTAAAAAATTTTAAGGAATTTATTTTGAAACTTAAATTTCATTTTTAAAATATTTCGTTTAACACCAATGAAATCGTTGAAATTACTTTTTGAATGATTTGAATTTTCGGCACTTTGGGTGTAAAATCCGTAATATGCATTTTACCGCAAAATTCATTTTTAACCGGTATCCTGAGGGCCGGAACTTATAATCATATTTTGATCCGTAATTTTTTACAGTGTGCAATTTGATTTCCAAACTTAGTTTGGAAAATAACTCAAAAAATTTTGTTATCAAAATATATATAGTATTCCGTGCCTTGAAGTAAACTTAAGTTCAAAAATTAATAAACATTTTGCACTATGCAGAAAAAATGGGTGTTTCGCTAATTGATTATTTTTGTTTCATAGTGTCTCATTATTATGGTATGGTTAATTATGTATTACTAACTTGTCATCCAGCAATGAAAGTAATAATTATTCATTAAATAGATAAGCAAAATATGTAGTTATTCAAATTATTATATTAAACTAAACGAGATCTTTTTTTATCATAATCTCAGAATTAGAAACGCAACTACGTTCTTAAATGTATAGGATATTTTTTATCCACCCAAAATTCTAGTCAACAATAGGCCACGGGCAGAGAGAAGTGTAACAATAATATTCCTCGTAAATTTTATAACTATTTTGAGGTGTGACAGTAATATTCTTCATAAATATTATAATGATTTAATCTTCACAATTGCATCTCAGTTTCATTTCATGGGTATATAAATGATAATTTAAGTCATCGTTGAAAAAAATTTTCATCTGCCTGATCAGAGTTCGTCTTATATATATATTATATATATATATATATA
>NC_092213.1:6577358-6589166 GCF_043381705.1 Parasteatoda tepidariorum
ATAAAATCTTATTATATTAAAAAAAAAGAAATTAAAAACTTAAAAAAGCAGTTTAAATAAAAAAAATGCCTTTTTTGAGATAAAATTTTCTCTATATTGTGATGAACCAAGCTCGTGTAAACATTGCACTAATCAATTTCGAAAGTACAGCCGAATTTTAATGGGTGCCATTTTTACTCCAGCGGCTTAAGCAAATGCAACAAAAATGCATATTCACAAAGTCTCTCATAAATGATTAGTGCCAACGAGAACTAAAATCTTATTCTTAACAAATATGTAAAGCTGTAGATGGAAGGCTGCAGTCCTTAAAATAATTAAGATGATCAGTTACTTTAAGAAAAAATCACTGATTTCAATTGTTTGTGGTTACCAAACTATTATTTATTTTCATACAACATTGTTTTGCTGTTTCATATTTCGCTTTAATATTTAGATGTTTAAACTTTATCTTAGAAAAATAATCTTCAATTGTCTACTTTCAAATTTTTTTAAAATTTTTCTCTTGAATCAATAGATTCTTTTTAGAGTTTGGACTACTCTTCAGGAATTTAATTTCAAAATATTTTGCTATGGGCCCCGAAAATTTTGTGGGCAATGGGCCTGAATTTGCCTTGATCGATTCCAGGGTTTGACTGTATATATGGATCAAGCATGCTTAGGAACTAAACACTGGAGGTTTCACGTTCGGTTGACCACCTAACCGTAACATCTGCTCCTGCACCCCAGAGCCCAAGGTCAAGAAAACTGAGATGGGCACAGTAGGCCTTGGCCCTCTATGGGCTGTCGTGCCACTGAGTATAGTTTTATATATATATATATAGATAGATAGATAGATAGATAGATACATAGATAGATAGATATTATTTTCATTTCGATTCTATTTTTTTTTCCTTGCAGCTCCTCACACTAATGTATTGATATATTTTGTTTTGACTATATTAATGCTATATTAGAAAGTAGTCTATTTTGTGGATAATAAATAATCATGTAAGTTCTTTATTAAAAAAAGAATACGAGAGCCTGATACTGTATGGTCTTGCCAAATATACACTTACTCAAATTATTATATTAAGTTAAGCTATTCAGCAAGTTCTCTTTTTTTTTTCGATCATAGCTCCAGAACTAGAAACGCAACTACGTTCTTATATGCATAGGATATTTCTTTTTTTATCCACCCAAAACTCTAGTCAACAATAGGGCACGGGCAGAAAAACGCTGTCGTCTACAAAAGCATTAAAGATAAGCATTATTCATAATAATTCGTCTCTTGTAAAAAGTATCATCTTCCCCCCTAGTTCTCCTCTCTTGATGAAGTACTTCTTTTTAAAGAAGGAAGTCAGCTTTTTTGTGCTTTTTGGACTATCTTCTTATTGTCCCCTTTTGTATTCTTCCAACTATGATCCCTTCCTCTCTTCACTTCTCTTCAAAGATTTCTTTTCTCGTTTTCAGTTCCTTTCTATCGTCCGATTCGTATACTTACTCCAAGTAGTTTTGACGACTATTATGCAAGTTATAAAAATACATATTTTTTTTATTTCAAAATGTTTTGTCAGGTGCGGCAGAGATGCTGTGCATTTATTAGGTTTCGCAACGCAATATTCGGGTTGTGCAATTATGCATACATCAATAAGATATAATTTTATGAGCGTAAGCAATGCGTCCATAATGCATTTTTCTTTTACAATTACTTATTAAAAAAAATAGAAAATAAGAGCTTCTCAAATAAAGTATGATCAAATCCATTTATTTCTAGAGTACATTATAACAAGTTGAAGTTTATTGTATATAACAATAAGTCATACATTATTATATATTATATCCAGTGGTCAGAAATAGTGCACTACAAATAGTTAAACTATTGTAGTCGCTACTTTTTGTCGTTGTTTGTAGTGTAATGTGTTACTTTTTTGAAAAGAGTAGTTTGGTGAGTAGTGCGATACAAAAGAAAATAGCAGCGATTCCTGGCAACTATTTTTAACTTTAGTTTAGTATAAGAACAGGATTCTAACACAATTCATTTTTCGAATTTGAGGGGTACAAATCTTCACGGTTGAGTCAAAGCAGGGCTCGAAACACCGCTCGTCCGCCCATCCTCGGCGGTCAAAAATTCCCCGAGGACAACGAATTTCTCTAATCCGACGTCCGAGCGGGCGGCCATTTTCCCGTTAATGTTCGTGATACATTTTCAATTTTCGTTACCTTACAAGAGTTTAGCGCCTCACATCTAAAATGACCCTCTAATCTAGAAATACCGCAGCATACTGCGTATGGTGGAATTGATGTTTTCTTTGTCTGGGAGTACTGTAGCGGTTGAAAGGGGCTTTTCAGCAATGAACTTACAAGAAAACGCATTGCGTACTGGTCTTAAACAAGAAGCGTTAAGCGCAATTATGAACATCTACCTAAATGCAAAAACCCTTTCAGATTTCTCTGCAGAAACCTCTGTAAATCATTGGCTTGATTGTGAAACTGGCAAACGTCATATTTGATTCATTTAAAAAAACGCAGTACCCTCGGATAAATTGACATTCCAGATAACTTGACTTTTGTCATTTAAATTATTTCATAAAATAAATACTAGGTTACTATTAGTAACTTAGTATTTCTCTTATTACTGTATAATGCAATCCTAGTATTTGTAATCCTAGTAACTGCTAATTCATTGTGCAATTTATATAAATGTTTGTAATAAATAAGAGAAAATTATGTTTTTATTTATTTAGAAGCTACGGGTTAGTTTCAAAAGAGGACGGGTACATTGTTGGACATGCCGTCCTCGGGGACGGGTAAAACTTCTGAATTTTTTCGAGCCCTGAGTCAAAGGAAACATATTTAAATGTCCCTTTGACTGTAAGTTAACAAGAATTGAGTATTTAGAGTTACGTATTCGTATTTAGAGTCACGTATTAGAGTAACTAATATTTAAGCTAGCCATTATGAATAATAGATAATTTATCACTTTGGCCACTCTTTCACATGCGAATTTGCGTACACTCATGAAGCTATGATGTTATTTTCGGTGTGCTTAATTTCTTAGGCAAAATACAAGAGCATTAAACACTTAACGAAATTGTAAGTATTTGACAATTTCCTAGCATCTCTTAAATTAAATATTCGCTGTCAAGAAGGGCATAAAAAGTTGAAGACAAGACTAAATGAACACAAAAAAAAATTCACACACAAAAATTTTTTTTTATTTAGAGTAACAAACTGACTCATATAAACATGAATAAATATTTTTTTAAAATTCTTCAAGTTTAATATAAGCCAATATTTTATCCAAAACCATTTTGAACATAATGCATAAATTAATTTCTCCAGCAAAGTAGTGATGCAGTCACTACAATTCCATAGTAGTGTGTAGTTACTACATTAAAAAAAAAAGTAGTTGTTGTTAACTACATTTGCAACAAAGTAGTTGCAAATGTAGTGAACTACAAAAATAATGTAGTTTTTCTGGCCACTAATTATATCTAATACCTGTCATATATTATAACATATTTCTATACATTATGTATAGTATACTAAATCAAATATTATTATTATATTGCGTATATTCGGTTCAAAATTAAATGTTGCACAATTACTATATCCATTCAGATCACATGTAAAAGATAAAACAGAATTACATAAACTATCACAATTATTTATTTATTAATGATGCAATCTATTACAATGGGTGGCTATTTTTATAATGATTAGCCCATTGGTTGGAAGTAGCGCGCTACAAGTAGCGAAACTACTGTAGTCGCTACTTTTTTTCCGCAGTTGGTAGTGCAATGCGCTACTTTTTAAAGGAAGTAGTGTAATGAGTAGAGTGATAAAAAATAAAAATAAAATTTAAAAAGAAACAGTTGTCTGTAGCGATTCTCGGCAACTTTAACATCAGTTAAGTAAAGAAGCAAAGTTCAAAAGCAAAATATATTTTGAATCGGATGGGTGCAGATCTTCCGAGGACCTATCAACGTAATCAATGAATGAGAATCCCTCTATGGCCGAGCGTTAATGGGATCTAAGTCTGATGTTCTGAAAAATCGGTACTTAATGGGTCGAATTGTTCCTGAAAAATTGAATTCTTAATAGCTGACTTTCCTAAAATTCGATTTCACCTGAACTATAAAGCACGTGTTTGTGTCTGATTTCATAACTGAAAATATCGTCTGTATTAATCAATTAGCATATTTATAGTCACCCTCTCAAACCATTAACATTGAGTCCGTGAAGATCCGATTATTAGTTCAAAAGTTATTCAAGGTAATCCGTTTTTTGTCTTTCGCACTGTACTTTATTTCTTGAAGGATATTAAAAAAAAAAAAAGGATTGATCACTTAAATCCCAAATATTTGATAATTTCCTAAGATTTCTAAAATCAGTGTCGAGAAAAAGCAATAGAGTTTGAAGGTTAAGAGAACAAATTCGTAAGATGTGCTTTAGAATGAAAAAACTATTCCATGTAAACAGGGATTAAGACTTCTTAATAACTCCTCATGTTTAACCAGGCCAATTTTTTATTCAAAATCATTTCGAATATTGGTGAAAATTAAAATCTCCAGTTAAATTTCTCATCTAAATGGTAGTATATTTCGAAAGTAGTTTTCGGTCACTACATTTAAAGAAAAGTATTTGTAGATACTATAAAGAGAATGCAGTTTTTCCGCCTACTGGATTAGCCCAATAAATTAATTCTTTAACAAATATTTTAAAATGAAACAAAATTTCCATTAATATAATAAAACTAACAGTTTAACTCTTTCTGCTTTTTCCTTTATACTAACAAAACTGAATAATTTATTAGTTCATCGTTTAAAATAAATAAATCAGAAGCATAAGTGTGTATTCTCTTTCTTACATCATATAAGACTGCCCTGTAACTAATTCATTATGAGTGTTTTCATTAATAACCAAAATTAAAACAAAAAATTTAAACATTATTTACTGTGATATAACTTTTTTGTTATTCCTAACATTTTTCACCTCTGCAAATAAAAAAAATAAAAAAAATTAATAAGCTTTAATCAATACGCAAGTTTGCACCTAAAAACTCAGAGATTTGTAAAAATTTACTTTATATTGAGTTTTGTTACATTCTTTTCGAAACAAATACATTCAAAACAATTTAAGATTCATAAACTGCATTTAGGAATCAGTATAAACGTCTAAATAACTGAGAAACAAATAGGAACTTGCTAAATAGTACCAATGCTATTATAAGTATAACTTTTAATTAAATTATTATCTTGATCTTTAAAACACGATTAAACAAATAATTCCATGAAAAAATATCATTCTTTTAATAATATTGAAGTCTTATATTTTTAGAAATTTTTTTAACATCTCTAATTAACTAATATTAAATTGATTAGAAAAAATTGTGGGATACTCCCTATAAATCAATACGAATTGGAAAAAAAACCACTGAATTATTAATAATCAAATCAACTTATTCTTACAAAAAATTTAAAATTGCTTTAAAAAATAAATTTTATTTTTAATAGTTAAATTTATAAGCTTAAATAAATTTGGTTTGCCAATAAATGCATAATCGAATTATTATTTTCCTTATTTATTTTATTTCAAAGAAATCTAACCTACGCTAATATCTGTGTAATAATTCTTTACCATTAAAAATGTAAACATTAATTTTTAAATTAAAGTAAACATTTTTTCTGACAGCAAGTAACCCCTTACATTGCTTTAAATACTTAAAATTAAAAGTTTGTTTATAGATGAAACGTGTTAAGAAGTTTTTCAAACAGTAAAAGCATTTTTAAACTATTAACTTCAATGTTCACTTTATTTAAAAAGTATGCAACTATGAAAATTTTTGTGTAGTATTCCCTTACCTAGTAGAACTCACAGACGTAACAGACATTTTTTTCTTCAACTTAATTTATATTACTAATTGCATTTAGTAAAATACCAGAAAATCCACACAAAAAAAGACATTTTTGGGCAAACTTTTGTATTTGATAAATAAAAACAAGCATTTAAATTAAGTCACGAATTTTTTTAAATACTATTCAAACGCTTGGATTATTTTCGACCAAATTTTCAAACAATTTCTGACATTTTCTAACTTTCTCAAAAAGTACTTAAAGGATTATTTTTTAGATTTATTGATGTTTAGTTCATGAAATTCTTCACGTTTAGCTATAAGGTTTAAAACTCTGCAAGGTTTATCAACAATGACTTAGGCTAATAACTTACGATAAAAAACAATTATTTTTCAACAACCTATATCAAAAAATTAAGCAATAAGATTGTAACTCTTATTGACCACTTTGGTTACTATATGCATTAAAAAAAACTAGTTCCTTTGTTTTATGTTTTTTGCTATAACTTTAAAAATATTCAATAAAATTAGACAAAATTTTTAGAGCAACTTAAAATTAACTACAAAATTAATATTTTTGAAAAAAATAGATGAGTACAATATAGTTCTAAATAGTATGAGTTCCAAATAGCTCTTTTATACTGCGCATGCGCGGAAAAAATTTAATATTATTCTTTCATAATTTTGTAGTGAATCGCATTTAGCAAATAATGAAAAATGTCTGGTTTAACTAACTTAAAAATTTAAAATATTTCATTTAATTTTTTTTGTATTTTCTAAAAGAAAGCTCAAAATAATTAGGAGTTTTCAACAAATTCCATTTCGTAGTATTGCAAATTACACCACCGTATGATAACCTATAATGAAATCTGTGGAAAACCTCTAATCATTTTGAACTTTTTTTTTTTGAAAAAAAAAAGTACGAAAAATACTTAAAAAATTGCTTCTAACTTTTTAAATTAAGGTATTAGAAACAGATATTTTTCATTAGTTATCAACTACGATTCACAACTAAATTATGAAAAAATAATTTAAAATTTTTTCTGTGCAAGCTCAGTATAAAAAAACTACTGAGTACTTACGTCTCAGATATTTTTTAACAATTTTTTCTCATACTTTAAAACAATAATTTTGTAATTATTTTTAAAATGTTCCACAAATTTCGTTTAATCTTAAGGAATACTTTTAAAGCTTGACTATAGCGAAAACTAGTTATTTATTTAAAAAAAACTAGTTATTTATTTAAAAAAACTAGTTATTTATAAAAATGTCCCTATCTCCATAAACAATTAAGGTAGACATACAAAATTAAATACAGTTATTACACGTAACAACCCAATAAATCAGTACAAGTTACAAGCTCATTGCTTGGTTTTCTGGCATAGGGTGTTCAAAAATACTTGTTTTCATCGTAAATTTTATTCGGCCCTTGAAACTTTTGAAAGTTTTCAATTTTATATCTAAGTATAGAAAATCGCATTACCTCTGAAGTTACAAAATAATCCTCTCAGTATTTCTTGAGAAATTTATAAAAATGTCACAAGCTAAATGTGTCTCTTCCATTATTGTACGGTAATGTACAACAATTACTTTATATCATACGGACCAAATACGGATTATTTGGTCGAATTAGAAACAGATTTTAGCTCTCTTGAGCCTTTTAACAAATGTTATTGTGCAAAGTTTTCGATACAAATGTTATTGCAACATCTTATTTCTCTCTCTTATAATTTTTTATCATATTTATTCATTTTATGATTACTTTCGACATAAAATCAAACACGAGCTTATAAAATAAAAGAGATATTTTTTTCTATAACAATGAATCAAATTATTATTTTAAACAAACAAAAAATAGAAAAAAAATTTGTGGAAAAGTCATTTAAAATTACAATAACTGTCGAAAAAATTGAAATTTCGAAGAAAAAATTCGCGTAAAGTTCGTAAATAAAAATACACCTTTCTGAGTGTTAAATTTCATCTTTGAAATTGCATTTCTGAAATCTGCAGAGCGGGGAGTATGGAATGTTTGGCATAAAGCTTAACAGTGAATAACTATCGAATCTTAATTTTTTTTTATTCATCTTAATCCTTTTGTTTCAAGTTTTTAAATTGTATAGTTCTTGCGAAACGAAGCAAAATGTAACAAGAAGTTGAGGACCAAAAAAGGCTTTGGGGGTGATTTTTTAATATAGAAAGATGTAGATTTTCCCTTTAACTATAGATATCTATTAAAATGCTAGGCGAAAATTAATGTTGTACAGTTAAATAAGAACAAAGTAATGTGTTTTTCGGAAAAAGTTCAATTTTTCTTAAAAATACCTCTTGAAACCTCCACCCACTAAGGTCTTTAAATAAATATGGAATAGAGAATGTCTCTCCTCAGAGTCTTTCTATACTAATTCGCTCATTCTATTATTAGTCTTAAGTTATAGAAATCATTCTTTCAAAAAGAGCCATAAAAAGCAAATATTTCAGTTAAAAGATCATTTTGTGAAGTTAATTTGTAATAATTCTTGGAAATATACTCATTAAGAAAATCCCGAAATTTCACTGCGGCCTATATGGCGTCTACTGTTAAAACAAATCGAGATAGTTAAATGATCCCTCTTGTCTTTTGGGTGACGTTCAATTACATTTAAGAAAATCTGGCTAGTAATTCCATTTCAGAATAACTAAATAAAAAGCAGGACAGCTTGCAAAAAACTGGAAAAAATAATAATAATAAAAATCCGGAAAAAAAGGATAAAATGTTTTTAAAAATCCGGAAAATAAAAGATATAATCTTTTCATCAGCCCACACGATTATATCCGCAAAAAAGATATTCTTAAAAGATTTTTTTTTCTTTTCTTCGGATATAATGTGGGCTGATGAAAAGATTATATCTTTTATTTTCCAGATTTTTTAAAAACATTTTATCCTTTTTTTCCGTATTTTTATTATTATTTTTTTTCTCCTGTTTTTTGTTATTTTCATTATTATTTTTCTTTTTCTCCCCCTTTTTTCATAAGTCTGTAATTTTCCTTTGTTTCATCTTCATTTTGAACTTATTTTATGAGTTCTGTTTACTTGCAGCTTATGCGCAATAAATGAAACTTATTGTTTTTCTTAATATTCTTCGTGTTTTTTGTTTTTNACATATATATATATATATATATAACGCAATAAAGACAAGAAAAGAGTAAAAGAAAAGGGAGATTAGCGAAGAAAATTTATCTAATCAATCCCAATTAAATTGAAAATTAAAATTTATCCCACTATCCTCTATTTACGCTTCTACTTTTATATATTGTAATCTGGAAAACTAGCTACGAATATATTTCGAATCATGCCGGTGAGTGTAAGTGTCTAAAATGTAGTGAAAACATGGAAAAAATTATACAGAACAATGAAAAAAGGGAAAAAGAAGAAGAGGAAAAATAAGAATAATAAAAATCCAAAGAAAATAAATCCGAAAAAAAAGGTAAAAAAATTAATAAAAATCCGGAAAATAAAAGATACAATCTTTTCATCAGCTCACAAGATTATATCCGCAAAAAGGAGTTCTTTCTAATATTGTATCAATGTAGCCAAAGCAAAATATATCAATACAATAGTGTAAAGAGCACTCAAAAAAATTTTACAAAAAATTTACAGCAAATTAAATAGAACACATTAATTAAAAATATCACGTAACAACAGAAAATAAAATGTAAAGAAAAAACAGAATAAAACATAAAACGAAATCTATAAAACAAGTAGCGAATTAAAATGAACTTACATAAACGAGAATTTTTTTAAGAATGATTTAAAAATATTTTCGTAACAAGATTGCCAGATTTCAAAACATGAAAACAGAAGCGCAAATTGAGGTAAGAGCGTAAATAGAGGTGTATAGTGCGTTCTTACTGTAGTACTGAAGTGCGTTTGATTTGTTAGTAACCAAGGATGGGCCTGAAAATGGATGTGAGCAAAGATTATTATACTGGATAATTTAAAGAAGTTATTGCTTTTCTTAATTTTCTTCCTTTTTTTTTTCTTTTTGTCCATTTTTGTATGTGTAAAATTTAAAATTTCTAAATATGGTTTTTTAAAAGTGCGCAGTGCAAGTGTTATTTGCAACTGCTAAAATTTACTCGACGTTGTTCTAAAATAATTAATGACAAAAAAGAAAATGAATGCCCGCGATCTTAAAACTTTCATTATTGATAACAGAGTCTTATTAATAATGTGTTGATTTATATAGCGGATATTTCCATACATGACTCTCAGTTTTAAAACAGACTGAATAATCTCAAACCGGAGAGTTTAATTTTTTCATTACCTGCATCTGAATATCTTTTTTTAAAAGTAAAAAGAAATCCTCTGTATTATCCAATAACGCCGCATAAGTGCCTG
This sequence comes from Parasteatoda tepidariorum, assembly GCF_043381705.1. NCBI lineage: Eukaryota > Metazoa > Arthropoda > Arachnida > Araneae > Theridiidae > Parasteatoda > Parasteatoda tepidariorum. The sequence continues at coordinate 6,587,570 of NC_092213.1, forward strand.
GGAAAAAATTGTCGATGCATACCAATGCAACGACGTCAGTTTCGTTGTCTTTGGTTACCGTAAAGCCAGGGTCTACTTTACCTACACGCCGTGAGAACAGAACTCTATTGGGGGGGATCAGCCAGAAGAATAGGCAAAAAGAATACTCTCTCTTAACTATAACACTGGAAAAAAGATTCTTTTTTTTTTATTTCCTCGAAGAAAAAGGCCTTTTTTGGAGGGAGGGGCGCAGTTATAAGTTTTTCCATGTTTTTGTCGTCCGCTAAAGGCTTAGCCTGTCTGTCCGTCAGGCACTTCAGGAAAGTTCTTTTTCGAAGATTCGGATTATTTTTTCCCGATGACCCTTCTCCTTTTCTTGTTGGAATTGGAGAGGGGCGCAGAAGGGTGGGAGAATCCCCTTTTTTGGCAAAAATCGGCTGCTTTTTGGCATTGTGTTTTCAGCGTGTTGCGGGATCGACAATCATAGGAGGAGTAATCCTTTTTTACTATGTTACCTTTATTGAAATGGATATGCATTTTGTGTGAGGGATGCGCCTTTGCACACTGTGTTTGACAGTTCAGATCGTGCAACGTCTCTATTTCATCTCATGGGTTGGGGGGTCATGTAGACAATAATTCCTGTCATATTTTTAATCATTCAAAGTTCACTCATTTAGACACATTCACTCTTCGAAATAATTTTGTAGTGTGACGAAAATACTCCTCGTAAATTTTATAATAATTTTGAGGAGTGACAATAATACTCCTCGTAAATTTTAAAACAGTTTTGAAGTGGGACAATAATATTCCCGTTAATTTTATAGCAATAATACGGTGTGACAATAATATTCCTCGTAGAATTTATAACAATCTTGAAGTGTGACAATATTATTCCTCGTTAAGTTTATAGCAATTTTAAGGAGTGACAATAATATTCCTCGTAAATGTTATGATAATTTTGAGGAGTGACAATAGTACTCCTCGTAAATGTTATAGTAATAATTCAGGAATGACAGTAGTACTCCTAGTAAATTTTAAAACAGTTTTGAGGTGGGACAATAATATTTCCGTTAATTTTATAACAATAATGCAGTGTGACAATAATATTCCTCGTAGAATTTAAAACAATCTTGAAGTGTGACAATATTATTCCTCGTTAAGTTTATAACAATTTTAAGGAGTGACAATAATATTCCTCGTAAATTTAATAATAATTTAGAGATGTGACAATAATATTCCTCGTAAATGTTATGGTAATTTTGAGGAGTGACAATAGTACTCCTCGTAAATGTTATAGTAATAATTCAGGAATGACAGTAGTACTCCTCGTAAATTTTAAAACGGTTTTGAGGTGGGACAATAATATTTCCGTTAATTTCATAACAATAATGCGGTGTGACAATAATATTCCTCGTAGAATTTATAACAATCTTGAAGTGTGACAATATTATTCCTCGTTAAGTTTATAGCAATTTTAAGGAGTGACAATAATATTCCTCGTAAATGTTATGGTAATTTTGAGGAGTGACAATAGTACTCCTCGTAAATGTTATAGTAATAATTCAGGAATGACAGTAGTACTCCTCGTAAATTTTAAAACGGTTTTGAGGTGGGACAA